>NC_064753.1:10728699-11028699 GCF_011397635.1 Epinephelus fuscoguttatus
TGTCAGCAAACACTCTCTCTCTCCCTCCCTGTCCCCCCTCTCTCTCTGTCTCGTGTCCTGTTACTGCATGTCACTAACTCGGCCATACTGCATGTCAGTAACTCGGCCTCTTCTCCAGAGCTTTTGTGCTCCAGTGTCTCTCAGGTTGACTTCTATCACAGCGGTGCCTGGATAGTGTGATGTGTGAGGAATTTTCAAATATAAGCTCACAATACCTTCAAAAGCACCCTTTACATGTGACATTGAGCTTGACAATGATTGCATACATTAGTTGTATACCCAAGCTTTTAACAGATGAAGAGGTTTTAAATTATTGTAAAAATAACCATAAATGTATTTCCATTTATTTGCACTAATTTGATTTCTCTTAATTCAAGTGATTGACGTGGAGGGTTAGAGCAAATTACATAATTTCAAGTGCAAGTCAATCATAGGAAAGAATCTATTTCTTTGAGGAAATGATATATGAAAAATTACAAGCTATTTTGTTTAATAACTGATGAGTCTTTGTAAAAATCATTGTCTTTTGTTATTCACTGTCCTTTATAATTCATGATTTTTCCATGGTAATGTTCTGGTATTGTGTTAAAATTTTGTTTGTAGTTATGCATTGTTATATTTGCAGTATAATGTTTACATAGCAAACCAGAGTGAAGTGTGTGTGTGTGTGTGTGTGTGTGTGTGTGTGTGCTTGTATTCCTATCTTGGTGGGGACATTTTACTGTTTACACAGTCACGCCGTGGGGACCTCTGACATCGTGGGGACCAAAATCAAGGTCCCCACAAGGCAAAGCCTTTTAAATGAATGCGGGAGCCATTTTGAAGGTGCCTGTGAAATTTTAAGCTTTGGCCCATAAGTGATGTTTTTCCATCAGGACACACACACACTGATTCTTCACTATCGCCCCCTAAAGGTCCTCATCTAGTATTGCAGTCAATTGTCTCACACACACATCTTCCAAATATGGTAAGTACTGCCCCTTCCTGGTCCCCATAAAGAATGTTAAGAATATTCATAGTGTTATCATTATACATACATATATGTGTATATATATATATATATATATATATATATATACACTAATTGTCATTGTCTGATTTAGGGTGAAATGAAGGGAAAGGTACTATGAGTTGTATTGTATGGTATCAACAGAACTCATAAGAGGTGAGAGGCCTGTGGTCCTGTATGGAACTGATGATTTACTGGAATGTGTAGGTGAAATGGAAAGGATGAGAAATATTGCTGTGACTTGTGTGAACAGAACACCAGGGTCAAATGTGGAATTACTTGGAAGTAATTAACTATGATTCTACCTCATAAGAGTAAAATGTAATGGGGTGTATGTAGAAGACCTAAATGCTGCACATGAAACATTTTTAAACAGCTAATTGTTATTGTATGATAAACATGTAAGGAATAATGTAGAGTGGGCAGGTAACTATAGAGAAATAAACCCTCTCGGGTGATTCAGGACTCTAACATGCAGCCTTCAAAACCATGAAAAGACAACACCCAGTCCATATCACAATATAACGATATCCAAAATCTGTCATCTGTCATATCACCATAACATATAATATTGATATATTGCCTAGCTCTCATTTTACAATAAGGCTCTAAAATCATGAGGGGCTTACATTTTTCAGTCCTATTCTTTATATCAGCCTGCATCAGTGTCACATGACTGTCAAGTTTCTCTCTGTGAAAACAAACAATATGGCTGACATTCCTTTCATTCTCAGTGGAAAATGCTATAAGATAGACTGTACATTAAAATGCATTTTAATGACATTTTAGTGAGAAATGTACTGTTTATTTTGTTGATTGTTGTTCTGATAATGTATATGGTATTTAGTTCATTAGTTATTATAAAGATTCTTCCAGGTTTCGCCAGGAAAGTATAGGAATGCAGTTTTAGATTACCTTTTAACCCTTTTCCTTATTTATTTTTTTCAGTTCTAGAAGGAATTTAGATACCAAAATCACACCAGGTCATCCCTAGTCTCGCGATACCAGATAATCAGAGATCTCAGCCTACTGATAGTATGGGAACATCTAAATGCAAAATACCTGTTAAGCCAGCGGCAAGAACGGCCGATAATAAAGCAACGCCTTACATTTTTGAAAAGGTGATGCCTTCCTGGAAATAGTGTGCTCCCCTTTCTCCTCCGTAAGAAAACAAGCTAGAGATATAGTGAATCACTACACGTGGTGAGAGCTTTAAAAAACAGCAAAAATGGATGCCCAGAGCACAGAAAAGAAGCATGAAAGAGAGAGAGAGAGAGAGAGAGAGAGAGAGATATGAGAGACGTGAGAGAGCCCAGAGTTTTTCCACCACATGAGCGGATTTTGTTGAGCAGGTATTAGAGACTCTTGGTCTCACATGGACATCTCCTTTTGAAGCAGCAGACTGCTGTTCTGTTGTCGATTTTCAGCAGTGATGCTGTGACTCTCGGACTTAACCTGTCCCTGACCCGTCAGTACAGCGGCCAGGCACTCGTGCCCACTCACACACGCACAGCAGCGTTTATGTCCAATAAACTTAAAAAAGATTTTAAAAAATCCAGATATCAAAAACTGAATTGATGGAATGGGCATGACGCCACTGATAAGTATATCAAGGGACAGTTTACTTCTCCATTAAATTGCCTGCAATCGCTACTTCCGCTGGTGGAGTTTTAATGTGAAATTGAAGAGGAAGTGGTCTCTACATTCAACAAGACGGGTATGGCTGCAGCCTGGAGTCTCGCTCTCATGGCTCGCCTCATGACCTCTCGTGTCATGACATGGGCGCATAACAGCAAGCCTACAGGGTCAAAAATGCAAATTCGACTCAAACCGAGAGGAGAAGAAGAAGAAGATGGCAGCAGCGCATTGGTAAATTCCTAAAGAGGCCTTTTTTTACGGTTAAACTCTTAACTTTACAATTTTAACCATCCGGATAGTTTTTAACATTGCATTTGAAACATACCATGATATAACGTGTCCCTTGGGTTAACACATACATCTTTATTATTATGATAAAGGCAGAAAGGCCCTGCAGATTCTGAGGGACCATTACGCTGGTAAGGGAAGCCACGAGTGATCATCTTATACACGGAGCTGAAGTCCCTCCAGAAAGCTGTTAATGAGAGCGCCACTGACTATGTTATCCATGCAGAGACTGCGATCACAGCACTCAGGAATGCAGGAGAAACTTTAAGTGATGGCTTGTTAACTGCAATGGTCCTGAAGGGCCTGCCGGACTCATTTATTTTCCATCCACGTAACACAAAGTGATGAGAAATTAAGTTTCACAGAGTTTAAAACAAAGTTGAGGAGCTACGAGAGCACGGAAAATTTAATGCCGCTTTGCTCGGATGACAGCGTGATGAAGATGAGAGGAAGAGACAGCGGAAGGTGAGATTGTCCTGTTATAACTGCAGCCAGAGGGTCATAAAGCTGTGGAGTAGAGCCCTGCGCTGGACCCCAAGGCCCAAGGGGCCCGACAGCCCGACAATTTAAATGGCAACACTTGAACGCAGCAGCCGCTGTGCCCTCCCTCTCTGCTGCACGTCCACTCATCATATTGTAGCCTGCCAGGACGTGTGGAAAGGATGGCGCGGTTATTTGGCAAACCACCGCTTATTACTCCACAGTACAGGTTACTGTTGGCTGTAACCAGTGTTCGAATTGTTAATTTTTAACAAGGTGGATGCAATGTAGCTATGATTTTTTTTTTGTGCACACATCATAAAATATGACAGCACAGATGTGCAAAATTAATCAATATAAAGAAAAATGGCATGACCTATACCTGCTGCCTTTAAAAACACAAATAATGCAGTAGTATTGCTATCGGTCTTTGTCAGTCACGTGTCCTAACTGGCAGACACGCCCCCAGGCGCCATTTTGGTTGTACCGCGGATGTAAACACAGAACTGGAGTAGCTGTCCGGGAAGTCGAGTTAGTCACGTTAGCAGTTAGTAGTGAGTTTTTAAACTGTTACCCAGTTGCCGAGCTGGAGAAGAATAAGAAGGATGAGAGGATACCATACAGGGACAAACTTATCAAGGTGGCCAGGGACCGGTATTTGGCTAAATTGTCGACAATCAATAACATAGATCCGTACGACCTCACAGCTAAAGACTGAAGCTCCGACGCCACATTACTGCCTCCAACTTCATCGCTGGATATAACAAACTACCTCGCTTAAGGTATATATTACACATATGAACAGTTCAGAAACTATAAATCTCTCAAGCTCACGGACATTTCACGAATGGCTGGGTGCAACAACTGTTCACATTTCGACCGCAGGACTGCGACAACACACTCGTCACTGCAAAGGTAAGCTAACTTGGCTATAATCAAGTAAAGTTATGGTTGGTGGTTACGGTTAGTTTGCTTGTTTTGTCTGATTTGCTTTACTTATTTTAATTGTGGGCATAAAAGATTCATGTGTATTATATTATTGTGAAAAAATGACCTCATTCACATCACAGGAGCTAGAAAAAGTGAAAATGATCTAATAATCCTACCCTTTTCATACAACATAATTACTCAAGCATCAAGCAGTTATTAATCATCTGGTTTAACAGACATCAGCTTGTCTAACCACAGAAATAAACCTGTCAGCCTGTCATCGGCCTGTAAATCAGAAACTGTAATAATGTAGACAACCTTACAAATTAAGCAAAATATAGGAAATGATTGAACACTGTTGTAAACTGTTGTTGTCTGTCTGCCTATGTGTTGTCTACAGGTCTTGCACTCCTGACACACCACTCAAGGCCTGGGCCATCATCAAGCCATCAGGAGCCATATCATCAGGTCACTGCACATGTATGGCTGGGATAGCGGAGACATGTACACATGTTGCAGCTGTGCTGTTTAAGCTGGAGGCGGTTGTCAGATGCAGAGAGACAACAACAGTAACTGGACAACCTGCATACTGGATGATACCAAGCAGCATCAGTAAAGTGGGAGCAGAAGCAGGACACAAAATCGACTTCACCACCGAAAAAGCTAAAAGAAAATGCCTTGATAAACTCCTGGATGGTGAGGAAGGAAACATGCCTGTTCTAAGGACTACGATGAACAACTGTACATTTGGCATTTCCACACAGGATCAGTGGGCTTCATATCTTACAGAACTGCAAAAGCATCCCCAAAAGCCGCAATTCTGTCGAATCTCCCAGCACTTTGTGATGCATTTGCAGACCCAGTGCAGCCATTTTCAGCACCAGATTCACTGCGCCATCTACGTGATGAGAAAATGGATGGCAGTGATTTATCTGCTTTGCGCCTACACTGCAAAACCTTGTCAAGAAAGGCAGACATTTCACCTGAGCAGGCACACTACATTGAAAAACAGCAGACCACAGTACAGATCTTCAGCTTGGTATCACTTCCGCATTGGAAGGATTACAGCATCAAATATGCATGCAGTCTATGTGTCGGACTTGGACAAGCCTGCACTGTCCACAGTGAAAGCAGTTTGTTGTCCCAACAACAGTGCAACAAACCGATGTGCTGCTACTGCATGGGGAAGACAAAATGAAGAGAGAGGGCAAACACAGTACAGGCTGCAGACTGACAAACATCACTGTGGCTTTGAGATGAGTCAGTGTGGGTTTATCATAAACCCAAACTTTCCTCAGGTTGGAGCATTGCCGGATGGGATTGTGCAGTGCACTTGCTGTGGAAAAGGCTGCGAAATAAAATGCCCTTACAAGTATCGTGACAGTACTGTTGAGGAGGCATGCAACAGTGGAGACAAAAACTTCTGTTTGGAAATAGTGGATGGAGACCTGCAGCTTAAGAAGGATCATCCATATTACAAACAAGTACAGACGCAAATTTTTGTCACAGATGCTGACCCACAACTCCGGAGTGCTCTCTTGAAAAAGGCACAGCAATTTTTTGAGTGTGTGTGTCTCCCTGAGCTGGTGAGCTGCTACTTCACTTGGAGTGCAAGACGGCACCACTGCATTGATTTCTGTTCCACAAAGGAAAAGACCATGCAAAACTTCAAAAACAGTAACAGAGAAGTCCAGGAAGAAGGAAAGAGCTGTCAAGTTTTGGTGCTTTGTCGTGGACCAGAGAGCAAAGATGAAATGGTGTACTGTGACAATCAAAACTGCCCCATTGTGTGGTTTCATTTAAGCTGTGTTGGTCTACAGCATGCAACAGCTAAAGAAGATTTTTGGATCCGCTCGTTGTTCCTCTCAGAAACATGATTGAACATGAAAACTCTGATTTAAACATTGTTGAACAGTGTGCGGACCTATTTTTGTACTTCTGTATCTGTTCTTCTGTCCAGCACCCAGTATTCAAAGTTTTGGATGTGCGTGCTGTTTTTGAATCTGCAATATTTGAATGTACAAGTATCTGTGAATTGTTGACAAATTTGCACATATTTTGCACTAATGTTTTTAGCACAATTGTTATCGCACAATATATTGTTTCAGTGTTGAAATTGCCATGCAAAGATGTGCAATTCTCTCACTACAGGACTTGTCATGTGAAGTGGGACAAATTTACTTGAATTTACTTGAATACTTTATGCTACAACTGTTATTTATATTACTTGGCATGCACATATTTTGTATTTTCTTGTATTGCTATTTTATCTGTTTACCATTGTGCTGCTGCTGTGTTTTGTTTGTGAAATAAATTACATATCTAAAAAAGTAAAACTGTCAAGATTCTCATTTTGTTAGCAAACATCATATTTCCTATTCACTGTTTATCTCCACAGGATTTTTAAAATGTAATTAGTAATGAAGAGTAATTTTCATTATCAAAACTAACACTAGTTATTTATGTGCTTAAGAGAGGCAAAGAGTCAAGAAGACTTCAAAAATGTAATTGACATACTTTATTATTCATGTTTAAGTCATGTACAAAAATGTATAAAAACTTTGCTTGCACAAATAGTACGAAAAGAAAAGAAAACTTCCAAGTGTCTAACTCAAGTGTTGAACTTTTGTTGGCTTCCGAAAGGGGGGCATACTGGAAAAAGTTTGGGAATCACTGGTCTAACTGTACACATACATACTTCATCATGATATCTTTGTTCATCATCCATGTTTCTGAACTATTGTTGGGCAATGGTTTGTCAGGGCACAGCACACAGTGACTACCTTATCCAACATTGTGGCTTCTTCACCTTCACATGGAAGAATCATGTTTATGGGTATGGTTCCTGTTAAGATCTTATAGTTCTGACAAACATTTCCAATGACCCTTTCAACATGGATTCTCAAATGTGCTATTTTTCTAGTTTCCTCCACATCTCTAGCTGCTAACTGACAGCGGCCTTTGTAAATGCTAGGAGTTTGACCTCTGCACACAACATGCCCACACATTCCTGTATGTCAAAACCTCTGTCAGCCAAGACAATGTCCCCAGGCAACAAATTATCAAGAAAACCACTGTTCAGGGTTATATGTTTGTCACTTGTACGACCTCCCCAGCCTTTTGATAAGAAACAAATGGCTCCCTTGGGTGTAATACCTATTAAGTACTTCATAATGTGGTTGTGCTTGTAGCTGGAAAACATTTGGGCACGTGCTTTCAGATTTGATGGTTTCTCTGTGAAAATTTCAAAACAGTCAATAATCACTGCCACTCTGTGTCCAAAGGCCTCCACAAACTGGTGAGGCATGATTTTGTGCAGAGTGTCTCTATCTGGCCATACAATGGAACGCCTCAAGTTTGCATATAAAAAAGACATCATTTCATTGAATGTTCTGTACACTGTCTTTGGGGAAACGCTAAACAGATGAGCTAGGTGTTGCGCAGGCAGATCCAATCAAGGCGCATGAAGGTTAACAGAAGCATTTGAAAGGGAGTGAGAATTTTCTTTTGACTGGGCATGAGAGGCATCAAAAATGGAATAATGCCATAAAGGTTCCCAGGTTTGGCAGACCTGTATAGTACTTTACTTTTTCATCATCCTCTCCAAAGAAACCATCAGACATCCTGCGCTCATTAAATTACACCGCAGCTCTCTGTTTTCTTCCAACAGGCGGTTTACTTCTGCACGCCTGAGCACACACAGGTCACATTCAGTCTGTGTCACATCCTGACTGGTGTTGTGTGTCTCATCCTCCGTGATTAGCTGATCACTTTCTTCACCAGCATCAGGTGTCCCCTCCTCACTCTGTTGCTCACTTTTTTCACCAGGCTCAGATGTCCCCTCCTTGGTCTGTAGCTCTCCAATGTCTGCATCCTGGTGGACCCCACCTCTGGTGCTTGCAGTGTCTCTTTCCGTAGCTGCTCCTGCCTACTTCGTCTTGCAGAGTGTGCAGTGTTTGTCGGTGTAACAGATGTGTGTCCCAGATGTAGGGATGGTGCCCAGTCTGGGTCAGCCTCCATCATTTCATAAGCTGGTTGACCTGCAATCACGTTGGGTTTTATTTAGAAAGCTAGTTAACATTGGATGCTTCCATGACATTTCTGTCGTAACCACTTAATCAGACATGCTACCAGTTAACCATCCCATCAGATCTCTCAGATCACAAGAGGAAATCTCATGCATTGATAAATATTTCTGTGTTATTATGCATTTTTGCTGTTTACCTTTATCTTTAAAATCATTCACTTTGTAATGTTTTGAAATAAGATGATAAAATAAAATACATACTGATTTAACACGAACAGATTAGCCCAGACTACCCTCCCTCTTTGTCTGTAGTTTACAAGTGATGCTAGCTAGCTAGCTAAGGTTAGCCAATGTGAAAATAGCGACTTTAGAAAACAAAAACCAGCATATTCAGTAACATTACTTAAACAAAAAAACAACTCTCTTACTTGCTTTTATGAAAATGCCGAGAGCAAACACGCATGAAGGGAGATATGGTGTCGAAAGTGATGCCCTTCTGTCTCACCGCTGCGACCCAGGCCATCCGACACCTCTTCGTTATTTCCTCAACCTGCTGTCCATAACCTCTTTTCCAAGTGGGAAACCGAAAAATCTCACGTTGTGGTCAACTTTTCTGCCATTTCTTTCGTGTGACTTAGTATGACAGCCTTTCACACAACACGTCCCATTTTATCAAAGATAATGCCACACGCAAAGACGATGTTCACTGTTGAGTTGTTTACAATGAGTGACCCTCGACCCACAATACACTGCGGCTGTCGCAAGCATTACGTCACCTGACAAAGACCGATTGCAGTACACACAAAAAACATTTTAGAGTATTCATAAGAGTAGTTCTGAAATAGCTGTGAAAATTAATCTTAGAGTCACTCTTATCCTATAGACATTTCCTTAGCCATTTATAATTTCTCCTTACCTGTGAAGCCTTGGGCTGATAATTGGTGATGCTGTCAGGTGCCTGTCCTGATACCTGCCTGGTTTCTCCTGTCCCTCTTCTATCTGTTGCAATAATATAGATAATAAATGTGCAAAGCAAAATTTAGAAATAGAATTAAGAATAGTAGTGGTGACATAGCTGTGAAATTAATCGCACAGTCACTTTTGTGCTCTAGATATTTTCTCTCAGCCAATTATAATCTCTCCCGTGAAGACTCTGCATGATCATCCTTGCTGGCCTCTGGTCCACTGTCTCCTCCTGACCCTGCTATTTATTGTGGCAATAAAGATTAAAATAAAATACGTGCAAAGCAATAGTGAGCACAAGTTCTTATTAAGGAGGAGTGGGTTTATTTCTAGCATGAAACTAGCTAGCAAGGTATTTAACATAGGTAACAATAACATTAACGTTAGTGTTCTTGTTAACTAGCTTAACTTGATATATTGGTATTAATTAGTCATCATTTAGCTAACATTATCTACAAGCAACAGCATTACTCAACTTACACGGTTTGTTTGGAAGAAACTGTGCAAGGTTTTTGCTTCTTCCTGGCTGCTTTGCTGAACATAGTTAACACTCACCAGCACTGCCCAGCAGCACACGTCTTGTCTGTGTGGATTGACTCTGATCACAACATGACAGCGTGTGTATGCGCCTTCTCATGGTGCGTTTAAAGACGGCTCGGAAAAACACGTTACCACATGTTAAAAACGAATTGGACGGTGGTAACGGCTGTAAAAAGTGCGTGGGACGGAGGGCAGAGATACGGGAAGTGCGGTGGACATGTCCCCTGTGTCACCTCTCTCAAATTACGTCCGTGCCTGCACACACAGATTCTAGATTAACAAGGGGATGCTTTTTGGTCAATTTTCTAACAAAGGGATGGCATCCCCTTACCCCCCCTCAATTCGACCACTGGCCGTAACCATGCCAAAACAACCATAAAACAAGGACTTAGCTGTAACGTTAACTCCAACTGTGCACTCCTGCTCTCTCCTCCAGCTTGCTTATACAGACACCAGCACGCGCACTCACACATTGTCCCCATCCCGTCACACTCGCCCCTACCTATACTCATTCAATTCCAAACATGCCATCAACTCACAGAATATTGACATTACAACAGAACATTTACTACAGGGTCGCTACAATATTTTACTGATCTCATTCATAAACACTGTGATAAGGTTTAAGTGTTTTGTTGGTGTTTGTAGCTTAGGCTTGGATAGACGTGTTTATTTGTTAATAGACCTGCCGCCTACAATTGTCGCGATATCAGGTCAACTGCAGCGCTGCAGTTGCATAGCGCACAGTCACTTCAAGAAACAAAATAATCAATTAAACAACCCCCAAAATGCTTCAAACACTTTTCTAAATAATCTTAATATTGAAATGAAACGAAATATACCCACTTATGCCATTAAAAGTGCTTAGATAAGGTCGGAGGTCTATAACTGCACATATACTGTATGGGCTGAAAAGCTCAAATGTCACTGTGACCGCAGTCTCAATCATGTGTGCAGATTCTGGCGTCCGTGCATTCTTCAGAAGGGTCAGGGTCAGCCCAGAGAAACCCTTACAGCAGAACATGGGAAACTAAATATTAATATTTCTACATGCTTTTCAGATATGTTGCTCATCTCTAAGAGCTCTACAAGAATATCTTTGCCCCATCTCGAGTGAACTTCTCGAAGCTACTTGGCTTTCCCATTGGCCCACTGAATTGATACTTGGGATTCACGATCAGGGCCCAAAGATAGGCCCAGACACCAATTTTCATGTAATTTGGACAATTTTTGTGGCCGTGGCAAGCCTTAATTGGTTCAAAAATGCTAACCTTTCAAGGCCCACCCCTCGGATCTACCAGGCTGATCAGAACCTAACTGATGTCTACCGGCTCGTCTTGGGCCCCCGAACAACATGTAAAGAAATCAGACTCCTGTGACTTTTAGAAAAACATTTCCTCCAAAACCTCCTCTCTGGTCAAAGGGTGTAAGAGGGCACAAGTCTGACAGCTCCTGATTTTGAGTTTCTGAAACAGGCAAAAAATCTACAGGACTTTGGGGTTTTTTGTTCCGGATTATTGTTTAGTAGCTCCGGGGGATCATCTGTACCGAATCTGGGGCCCCTGGGGTCAAAGGTCGCTGTGCAGTGGCCAAAGAGACACGTTTTTTTAAAAAATCACTGTCTTGAGATGGTGACATCTTATAAGTACCTGGGTATTCATTTTAACAATAAACTGGACTGGACTGATCACATAACAGCACTGTACAGGAAAGGCCAAAGCAGACTCTACCTGCCGAGTTGGCTCAGGTCTTTTGGAGTGCAGGGGGCACTCCTGAAGACCTTCTTTGACACTGTGGTGGCATCAGCCATCTTTACGGAGTGGTCTGCTGGGGCAGCAGTGTCTCGGCTGCAGATAGGAAGAGACTGGACAAGCTGATCAAGAGGGCCAGCTCTGTCCTGGGATGCTCTCTGGACTCTGTGCAGATGGTGGCAGAAAGGAGGATGACAGCAAGCTGTCATCTCTGAGGACTAATGACTCCCATTCTCTGCAGGAGGAGATAAAAGCTCTGGAGAGCTCCTTCAGCGATAGACTGATTCACCCAGAGTGTGTGAAGGAACGCTATCACAGGTCCTTCCTGCCTGCTGCTGTCAGGCTACATAACCAGCACTGCTCACAGTAAACTGCACCATGGACACTTTATTGACACTATGGACACTTTATGGACACCACAGCAGTCTGCTGTTTTTGCACATACAATCACTTGCACCTTATCCACTGGCTATTTTTATTCACTGCTGCTCCTTATTATCCACTTCCCGTTATTATTTTTATTGTTATTGTTATTATTATTTATCGTCTCTTGTATTTTTTGTACTTATTTGCATGCCTAGTTATTTAAGTTTTTAAGTTTAAATTTGAAATCTTTAATCTGACTCTTTGACTTAATCTGACTGCTGTAACACTGGAATTTCTCAATTATGGGATCAGTAAAGGTGTATCTTATCTTATCTTATCTTATCTTATCTTATCTTATCTTTTCCTTAATGATTCATCAACGCTTTGAGGTAGGTGGCTGACATTAGAGTATGTGTATAAGGAGGTCAGGGCATCGACTGTGCCAAGTTTCAGACCCATGCAACCTTCAGAAGTGTCAAAGGTCACCATTCGGGGTGTGATCTGGCCCGTGAGGCCTGCATTTTTTAAATAATTCACAAATGCTTTTTGATGCCAAAATAACTATTGAATATTGTCCAACAGCAGACATGGTGGTAGATATTTTAACTAAATCTGGAACTAAAACCATGCTTGATATATTTGCCTGTTTCATTTTTGGTGAAAAGGTTAAACATGAAATGAAAATGAATTGTGTAAATGTATGTGACACTATATCTTGTTATTCAGTATAAGAGCAAGTGGGGGTGTTGAATATTGTTTTTGTGCTCCTACACTGACTAGGTTGTCTGGAGAGGGGGCGTGGTGATTAGGTAGCAGGTGTCACAAATCAATAAATTGCCGCTTGCCCTGGTCCAGGTGTGTGCATACCTGTCAAACAGAACCGATGGCTGTGTATGTTTGTTCCTCTGTTAATTTAACATTTAAGTCGGCGTTCCAGCCCTTTTATGATGGTAGCTTCTGCTCCAACACAAAATGAAACTCAAAGTGCTTTACATAAAAATAAAATGATTATTAGAAAGGACAACATGTAAAAGTAACACAAAGCAACAGTACTTGAGGAGGATTTAATACTATGTATAAAACAACTTTTCAACTAGGATTCCTAAAAGACAATAGATGTGTCATGAGACAAGAGGTTCCAGGCTGCAGTCAGATGTTAAAAACCTTTTCTACCAGGATTCCTAAAATACATTACAAAATACAATATTATGTTTAAAACAACTATAGTGTCACGCGAGCTTCCTAAAATACCTTACAAAATACAATATTACGTTTAAAACCACTATAGTGTCAGGCGCGAGCTTTTATTCTGAAATTTAGAAAGTCGGGGCGTGGCTTCTGTATCACCGGACGAGAGGTCATGTCAGGAGAGCCGTGAGACGGAGACTCCAGGCCGCACCCATACAGTCTTGCATTCAACCTGCGTCTGATGAGGCATTGAGAGTGTGTGGCATTTTTCGGTATGTATTAATCATTTTATTGAAATATAGCATTTTATATTTTATTTATTTATTCAAACTGTCGTTTGTTTGTTGTTTGAAGGCTATTAACGATAACGTTAGCCAAGTAACGTTAACTAGCATTAATGAGCAACCTGGCCCAAGTCAGTTAGCAGTTGTTGAAGTTTTCGGAACCAGGATGGATTTATTCAGTTAATACACATGTAGAAAGGTAAACGTATAATGTTAGAAGCCATAAGAGAGTGTGAAGTTGACGTTACACCGTGTCAAATGCTCTGTTTAGTCAACATCTAGCATGTAACATGTAGCATGTAACAGTGTCAAAGGTCACCATTCGTGTGATCTGGCCCGTGAGGCCTGCATTTTTAAATAATTCACAAATGCTTTTTGATGCCAAAATAACTATTGAATATTGTTAGTTAACATATGTTAGTTAACGAGAAAATGTCCTAGCCGTGATGCTAACGTGGGGTGCACATGTTATATCTGAAGCATGTCTGCCTCGCTAAACTGCTGCAGTTAGCAGGCCTTCTGTGTCCACACAGACAACAGTAAATATTATGCGAGGTGATGTTGCAATGTTAACAATAACAACGTGCTGTGACTTTATGCTTTTGGGGCTACAATAATCTTCTGAGACCAGCTGCAGTTTTTAGAGTCAGTTTCTCCGTAGACTGTAGGTTTCTTCAAGTTGAAGTGCGCCTTGCCTGGTGAGCGGCAGAGCGCAATATTGATTTATTAAAATGGCTATTTTTTTCACTGTGTTCTATTATTAATCTGCACAAGTAATCAGTCTGTTAATTTCTGTTAAATGATCAACTTTCATTGTGCATACATTTTCATGTAAATAAACTTAATAATAATATCAATATTCAACAGAATAGCCTAAGCCTTCAAAATCAGGAGAAGAATCTAGCAGAAGTAAAGTTTCTAAAAAAACCCCAAAATAATTTATTCTCTTAATGATTAGTTAATTTGTCTGATTTTAAAGTGGACATGTAACTAGATAATGCCAGTGGAAATGAGATCCCAAATGTTTTTTGTGCAAGAATATATCATAGAAGACCAGTGCTTGAGAAGGCTGCAATTAGTTTCCTCATATTTAAAGTGCACAGAGTTAATTGATTATTTCTTAAGTTTGTCTTAATTTATTTCACAAATTAACAAAACTTAACATTTCATATGTTCAATTTAGACTGGACTTAACCGAAATTGAGTTGGAATAGCGCAGTTTAAAATACAGTTTATGCATTTTTACCATAACTGAAGCCATAACTGTCCTTTTTATTCATTTCTCTTCAGTTTGAAATGCCGCTCAGTCCTTTTAAAGATGCCTGTCACCATGTTGGTTTAAAGACCGACAAAACATGGAAACTGGAGGTGAAATTCATCAATGCAGTGAAAGGTAAGATGATTTCTTATGTCTAGATAATAATAATACTAATTATAATAACTGGAATGTATACAGCACCTTTCAAGAAACCCAAAGATGCTTTACACAGATACGAATAGACACAGTAGAGATGACAATATGAAATTTCATTTAAGCCTTTAGATGATGTTATTTTGAGTGTGGATGAAGCAGCTAAAATGATAGCCCTGATCGATCTGAGCTCCATTCAGAAAACAAGCATTTTAAAAGTTTTTGCTTTTCGTCATGCTGACAGGACTGACAAAACATTAATTCAGAGTTTTTACAAAGCGGCATCATGATGTAGTTATTTCAGCATCCATTTGATCAGTTTATTGTAATTAAATCACTGTAAAATCTAAGTTTAATTTGGGTTTATTCCGTTTTAAGGTCTATAATTGTCACCTGGGATGTGTATAAATCAACAGGTTTTTGGGGGTCACAATAGCAGGCAGGCTGAGCTTCAGTAACATCACCGTTTTGGCTCCCATTGTCCACGCGGAACTGGTTGGTGCTGCTCATGTTATTCATTGCTGTAAAAACAAATACTCCCGCGGTCAAACTTGGGCAAGTAAAGCAAGGCAAAAATTCACCTCCTAAACACTGTCTGTGTGGGTGCTCATGCAGGGCTTAACAATAAGGATTGCCCGATTGCCCGGGGCAAGTAAAACTCACGGTCGGGCATGTAAACTAACAACTCACTTGCCCGATTGGGCAAGTTGCTAAAAATAGTAAAAGTTAATAACTAATTGATAAAATAAATGTATTATTGTGTTATAATGTCCTGCCCACAGCCCCCATTGATATTATTTTGCGACGGACGCTTCATATAATAACATAACAATATACTATTTATGGTGTTATGCCATCGTGTCATTTCTGTCTCTACATGGTCACGCGTTAACAATTCTCCTCTGCTCTCTGTATTGTGCACGTTGGAGTTCCTCCACACACACAGGTGAGCACACTAGAGCAGCTCGGGCTGCATTTTCCTGACTAAACCTGACCCGAGCCCGGTGCAGTTTGTCAGCTGACAAAGTTATTGTTATGGACACTGTGTAAATAACCAACAGACTGCTGTTACGCACAGACAAACACGCTGCTCGCACAGCTGCTCAGCATGGCACTCATACTGAGCTTGTGTTGCGTTCAGGCGTTGTCACGTAAATAACAGCTTCCAGCACTTAAATAGGTCATAGCACAGAACAGCAGCATGTCAAGTGACTTTTTACTTTATTATATTCAATAAAATTGTATGTTCCTAAATCTTGAGACACCTCATATGTAAGCTAGACAGACATTTCACCTGCTCATTACTGTGCACACATGTACTGTATGTACTTAGTCCTAAAGAGCCCTTCTGGTGCCAGTAGATACATAGAAACATCCCAGCAGGCTGTGCTTTGCAAGCATACAAAATAGTTTCACGCATGTGAAAATTATTTTTCATGCGTGTGCTTCACCTGTTAATACAGCAGAACTGGAGAGGGATGAACAATAAATAGAGGTGGGCATGGCTCAAGTAGGGCGCAAAATTATAGACAGAGAATGATTGACAAATTTTTCACTTTAAGCCCTGACACTGTCATTTGTGTAGGAATTAAGCTACAATACATGACATATGTTGTTTTAATTAATAAATACAGTGTGAATAAAGATTACTGAACATAAAAATAACTGCAGTCTTTGTTAATTGATAGCCGCTTAAATTAAACAATTTTTTTAGGGCAAGTACAAACTGACTTCGGGCAAGTAGATCTCTGACCAACTTGCCCAACCGGGCAAGTGAAAAAAAACCTTAGCGTTGAACCCTGTCATGCCTTCCACCATGTTTTCAGTGGGGCCAAACATTGCATACTATGCATGCGCGTCTGTGTCTGAAGGACTGCTACTGCTTTGGTGAGCAGTATCACTATGAGTTTTTCAACAGTGCCATAATCAAACACAGCTTTAATAATAATTAAAATTTGAAACAGTAATACTAACCGAATTTTACCACGGTTTATCACTTAACTGGTAATCGTTACATCCCTAAGACACCTTGAACTTGAACCGGAAGTGGTTCAAGCTCCGCCATCTTTCCAGCCGTCCGATGTCTCTTATTTGTCCATCGAGGAGCAAGGAATGAGGAGCGATGAGTGAGGATACACGAGCTTCCTTTACGGAAGTCTTTTACCAGCCGACACTCCTCTTTACTGTTCCATCAGTTATTGACTGGATGCTGCTCCAACAGACTGATATGTTTGTGCCATCACTGATTATAACGGCCGGCTGCAGTAGCTCATTGCATTACCTTATCAAGTTACAGGTTTACAGAGTTTATTGTAAGTGTTTGTGCGCTGTTTTTCCTGTTGTTTAATACATTTGGCCAAAATCTATTATAAAATTTAAGTGCTATTAACAGGTAAATGATGGACTAAACTGCACTTCAACCTTCCATTTTTCACCAGCACTTCTTCTCCACTTCCGCATCTCAGGCCTCAAAATAAATCATTATCCTTTACAGCCTTTGTGTAAACAGCCTTTGTGTAAATTAAGGATTGTATGTATTTAAAAAGTTATTTATTTAATCTAACATTGCAAACACCAGCAGAGTGTCTCCAATCGACAGCTATAATAAAACATTGGTAAATTATCATACAAAAATGAATACAGTATAAACAAAATTCGAATAGATTTATTTTGTAAATTATGACGTGTGTGTAAGTAACTTCCTGGATAATGAACATCATGAACAGCTAATAAAACAAGGTCAAGGGTCAGAGCTTCTCAGTGGCCAGCAGCAGTAGACTTTGGTTGGGTTGCAGCTGCCTAATGTGAACGTACAACCTGTGAAGCAGGGCTCATATGAGTGCAGAGACACTGCAAAAAAATAAATCTGTCTCAGAGCATTTTGATCAGATAAATAACAATGACAATAAAACATGTGGATACCACTGACATTTAATGACAGTGGGACAGTATGGAGTGACTGTAGAGTAGCTCGTGCAGTACAGTGTCATTCTAGTGTTTCAGATTGTCATAAAAGCTGTGGAAGTCTTTGGGTATGACCTCTTTGAGTTCTTGGAGGTGTTTGTATTTCGTCTCTTTGATCTTCAGGCTGTTTGTGTAGAGTGGTGTGACTGCAGGTGAGTCTGAGGAGGTGTGTCGGAGCTGCTGCTTTGGCAATGGTCTCCAGTCATTGGAGTGCTGGGTTTTGAAGTCCATTGTCCCACTGATGTTGTACCTATCAACATGCAAAAAAATACCAGTGTTTCCCATGCATTCATTTATCTGTGGCGGTGTGTCACGAATAAATTATCTCCGCCACATATAGATTTTTCTGCTTTTGGCGCTAACTGTTCGTCCTCACTCATAAACATTGTGAATATAGCTTGTCGTTACAATTCTGGTGCAATAGGTGGCGGTATGCATCATTAAGACGCACTTAACGCACCTGGTCCGCCAGAAGAAGAAGCAGACGTAGTAGCAGAACGGATCCAAAGACCTCTTGGTACAAATATGTGGGCAAACAAGTCCAAAAGTGGTCCGAATAACTCTAACTCATCATGTTATATTAGCCTGTGTCTGTATTAACATAGCTGGAAGCTCAACATGTGCAGAGACATTAACTCACGCTGTTAGTAGTGTTAACTGCAGCGCGAGTCCCGTAGCAGCTCGCCCCCGTTAATCAATTACAGCGGCTCCACCGGCAACGGGAGCGGTGTGACAACCACCGTCTGTCGCGTGACAACTCTCTATTTTACGCAGCTCTTCTATTTTTGTCGCGCTACGCTCCCCTACGTGACCCTCCAGCAGATAAAAACTGCATGAAATAGTGTGTTAAACGAGCACAATGTGTTTTTAAATGAATAAACCATTATCAGAGGTGATATGTGATGATTTTTTTCATGCATTTACCCATGTTTATCCGTGATATTGTGTAAAATGTCCGTGGCGGACATTTGAAAGCGAGTAGATGACAAACAGTACAGTTAACTTGTAGATAACTCAAATATATGTAATAACTTAGGTGGGAAATGCTTTAACATTTCATGCAGCCTCTCGGCTTGGCAAACGGTAAACAACCCCGCTGGCTTCTCTACGTGTTGCTTCCGTACGCAGTCAGTGTAGCCCAAATGAATACGCTGCTATGCTGATGTGACGCTACGTTTGCAGCTGGCGGAGCCTGGCCGTAACCACAAATAGATTCCTGTCCTGTGGGAAACATTGAATACACATCAAAAAGTTAACCCAAAATACAAATTATAATTTTACATAGATTATAACGCCTCATTTAAATTCTACCTCAGCACACTGCACTTTATATTATCCTGAAATACATCCTACTAGGGTTGTGCCAATCGATCCGACGCCCATCGGCGATGGAAGGGTTGTTTCACGATGTCTTTTTAAATGACGATGCAATTGCGAGTTGGGGGGGAGACAGCGCATGTGTGGAGCATGCTGACGAGATCGAGGCTGATTTTTCGCTTAGGCGAGTCGCAAAAATGCTTAGGTACCGTGCCTAAGTTGTATAATGGCAGGAAAACCCTGGAGAGGAAGTCCAATGTCTCTTAATTCATATTTCCTCGTATCCTCTCTCCTTGCATGATTTCCTCACGTTTCTCCTCGTTGAGAGGACTAAGACGCAAGGAGAGGAGAGTAGGAAGGGAAACAATCCTGAAATTAAGGACTTTCGATGCACCCATAGACAGAGCAGAAGTTAGAGGCCATTTTTTTACTTTAAATGCATCACTGTGTTTCTAGAAATTTCAGAAAAAAGTAAATTACTTGAATTAAATCACTATACCACTAGTTGGCATCTCAACTTAGTCGTGCTGCCATTGAATAAAAAAAAAAAAAAAGGTTTTTGTCACTCTTAAGCTGCAATGTGTGTGTTTAAATACATGTTGCCACAGAAGAAATATCCATTGTAGTGTATGATTTGCTTTCTTGTTTTGATCAAAATTTCCTTTTATTTTTTCTTGCAGGACGTGGTTTGTTCGCACGAGGTTCATTCTGCAAAGGAGATTTTGTCGTTGAATACAGGGGTGATTTGATAGATGATGCTGAAGCCGAGAGGAGGAGAAAGGTTTACCATCCCTCATGTGCTGCATTTTTCTTTCTCTTCAAGTGGAGAGGAAAACATGGTGGTAAGATTTAAAATTGCATCTTTATCTCTGGTACATTCCTTTATATACATTCTATAAATTGTTGAATTTGATATAAGACTGCACAATCAATGTCTGCCATTTAATAATGTGACACTGCAAGGTAAAGGAAATACATTGAATGTTGAATTTTGGATAGGACCTGGGAGACATTATTTTCAATTAAAATTGTTTTTATTTTCCTCTTTCTCATCTTTTGTCCATTCTAAGTATTGATGCCTCCAGAGAAGAATTCATTTGGCCGCCTAGTGAATGATGAACACAGACATCCAAATTGCAGGATGAAACAAATTGAGGTGGAGAAGCCCACACTTATGCCTTTTGCTCTAAAAGACATAAGGAAGGTGAAGAAATAACTTACGACTCACGGAGGCGATGACTGCCCATGGCGAATGCAAGTATGTCTCATGACTGCACAGTTTTTAAATGTGTAGGCTTTAAGAACGTCTCAGAATAACATTGTGTGTGAAGGTATCTTCATTAGAAACTACTGAAATTAAATTATCCTGTATTTTTATTAATTAGTGTTTTTACATATTTTAGAAATTTGGGACAGATCTTTAACTGTCTGGACCTTTCCTTGGCCTAATTATCACTGTAATCTGACACATTCACGATGTCCCCACAGTGCACTTCTTATGATACCATTAGTGTTAAATAAAACCAAGAGATGCTTTGTCCCGTAAAGGATGATAACATGGTGTGTAAAAATGTCCCCATTAAGCTTGTTGTATTGAAGATGTGTGAAAGCGGAACTGCCCATTGGTCCGACATCCCATTGTTCCGACCATATTAAACCCATTGTTCCGAAATCATCATGATGCCCTGTGGTTAAGGTCTGGTTAGGTTTAGGCACAAAAAAACACTTGGTTAGGGTCAGGAAAGATCATGGTGTGGGTTACAATGAAAAAGAAAGTGACAAACACGTGAGCTGTGAGCCTGCTTTGCCTCAAGCCTTTCCCAGCTGACCCAGAGCCGGTCGCGGCGCACCATCAAGGCAGAAATACGCCCGCCGGGAGCCGTTCAGCACCGCGGACAGCTCCCCACACAACCCCGACCCCAGAGTCAACAACAGGAGGTTATGGTGTTTCCCTCTCTTCTCTCTATGACACTTGTATCTTGACCAGTAGCCTACTTTTGTTGCGTTTGCTGATCATCTATGGTACACAAATACAGTATAGCCTTGTATAATCACATATCGGAACAATGGGACGTCGGACTAATGGGATGTCGGACAAATAACATGGACCCGTGAAAGCAAACAGAGGTTGACTCATTAGTCTGAAATATTACAGTACAGTTTGGTGTTTTCTTCTTATGAAGTCTGGTGTTTTGGCATGTACTGAGGTTTACAGATCCTTAAGAACATGTATTTATCTACTTGAGTTTTACATGGTGTTTACATTAAATTGACCTAAAGGTCCTCATATTTTCATTGTTTTCCTTGTAAATCATTGCAGATGACATTGTGTGCCATGGATATTCATCCTGCAAAGAGCTCCCATCCTGCTGCCATGTCTGAGAAACGGATGGAAGAAGCTTTGTGTCTACAGGACACTACTCAAGAGGTACATTCACCTTCATCACTTGATGTTTACTTCAACAGCCTCTGTACGTTTGGTTTAAACAACTAAACAAAGCAAATGAGGTCATTGTGAGGGTAATTTCTTGTCAATCAGGTCTACTAACAGTTAAATCTAATACCTCAATGAGGCAAAAGTTAAAGGACTTTGAAGATGGATCTGAACCTGTCTGGATATTTTCCTTTGGCCCAATTATCACCTTGATCTGGCACATTTACGATGTCCCCACAGTGCACTTCTTATGATACCATTAGTGTTCAATAAAACCCAGAGATGCTTTGTCCCGTAAAGGATGATAACATGGTGTGTAAAATGTCCCCATTAAGCTTGTTGTATTGAAGATGTGTGAAAGCAAACAGAGGTTGACTCATTAGTCTGAAATATTACAGTACAGTTTGGTGTTTTCTTCTTATGAAGTCTGGTGTTTTGGCATGTACTAAAGTTTACAGATCCTTAAGAACATGTATTTATCTACTTGAGTTTTACATGGTGTTTACATTAAATTGACCTAAAGGTCCTCATATTTTCATTGTTTTCCTTGTAAATCATTGCAGATGACATTGTGTGCCATGGATATTCATTCTGCAAAGAGCTCCCATCCTGCTGCCATGTCTGAGAAACGGATGGAAGAAGCTTTGTGTCTACAGGACACTACTCAAGAGGTACATTCACCTTCATCACTTGATGTTTACTTCAACAGCCTCTGTACGTTTGGTTTAAGCAACTAAACAAAGCAAATGAGGTCATTGTGAGGGTAATTTCTTGTCAATCAGGTCTACTAACAGTTAAATTTAATACCTCAATGAGGCAAAAGTTAAAGGGACTTTGAAGATGGATCTGAACCTGTCTGGATATTTTCCTTTGGCCCAATTATCACCTTGATCTGGCACATTTACGATGTCCCCACAGTGCACTTCTTATGATACCATTAGTGTTCAATAAAACCCAGAGATGCTTTGTCCCGTAAAGGATGATAACATGGTGTGTAAAAATGTCCCCATTAAGCTTGTTGTATTGAAGATGTGTGAAAGCAAACAGAGGTTGACTCATTAGTCTGAAATATTACAGTACAGTTTGGTGTTTTCTTTTCTTATGAAGTCTAGTGTTTTGGCATGTACTAAAGTTTACAGATCCTTAAGAACATGTATTTATCTACTTGAGTTTTACATGGTGTTTACATTAAATTGACCTAAAGGTCCTCATATTTTCATTGTTTTCCTTGTAAATCATTGCAGATGACATTGTGTGCCATGGATATTCATCCTGCAAAGAGCTCCCATCCTGCTGCCATGTCTGAGAAGCGGATGGAAGAAGCTTTGTGTCTACAGGACACTACTCAAGAGGTACATTCACCTTCATCACTTGATGTTTACTTCAACAGCCTCTGTACGTTTGGTTTAAACAACTAAACAAAGCAAATGAGGTCATTGTGAGGGTAATTTCTTGTCAATCAGGTCTACTAACAGTTAAATCTAATAGGGACTTTGAAGATGGATCTGAACCTGTCTGGATATTTTCCTTTGGCCCAATTATCACCTTGATCTGGCACATTTACGATGTCCCCACAGTGCACTTCTTATGATACCATTAGTGTTCAATAAAACCCAGAGATGCTTTGTCCCGTAAAGGATGATAACATGGTGTGTAAAAATGTCCCCATTAAGCTTGTTGTATTTTAGATGTGTGAAAGCAAACAGAGGTTGACTCATTAGTCTGAAATATTACAGTACAGTTTGGTGTTTTCTTTTCTTATGAAGTCTGGTGTTTTGGCATGTACTAAAGTTTACAGATCCTTAAGAACATGTATTTATCTACTTGAGTTTTACATGGTGTTTACATTAAATTGACCTAAAGGTCCTCATATTTTCATTGTTTTCCTTCTAAATCATTGCAGATGACATTGTGTGCCATGGATATTCATTCAAAGAGCTCCCATCCTGCTGCCATGTCTGAGAAACGGATGGAAGAAGCTTTGTGTCTACAGGACACTACTCAAGAGGTACATTCACCTTCATCACTTGATGTTTACTTCAACAGCCTCTGTACGTTTGGTTTAAACAACTAAACAAAGCAAATGAGGTCATTGTGAGGGTAATTTCTTGTCAATCAGGTCTACTAACAGTTAAATTTAATACCTCAATGAGGCAAAAGTTAAAGGGACTTTGAAGATGGATCTGAACCTGTCTGGATATTTTCCTTTGGCCCAATTATCACCTTGATCTGGCACATTTACGATGTCCCCACAGTGCACTTCTTATGATACCATTAGTGTTCAATAAAACCCAGAGATGCTTTGTCCCCGTAAAGGATGATAACATGGTGTGTAAAATTTTCTTATGAAGTCATTTTCATTGTGGATATTCACTGTCTACAGGACACTACTCAAGAGGTACATTCACCTTCATCACTTGATGTTTACTTCAACAGCCTCTGTACGTTTGGTTTAAACAACTAAACAAAGCAAATGAGGTCATTGTGAGGGTAATTTCAGGTCAATCAGGTCTACTAACAGTTAAAGTCCTCAATGAAAATCAAAAAGGACTTTTAAGATGGATCTGAACCTGTCTGGATATTTTCCTTTGGCCCAATTATCACCTTGATCTGGCACATTTAGGATGTCCCCAAAGTGCACTTATTATTATACCATTATTGTTCAATAAAACCCAGAGATGCTTTGTCCTCGAAGGATGATAACATGGTGTGTAAAAATGTCCCCATTAAGCTTGTTGTATTTAGATGTGTGAAAGCAAACAGAGGTTGACTCATTAGTCTGAAATATTACAGTACAGTTTGGTGTTTTCTTTTCTTATGAAGTCTGGTGTTTTGGCATGTACTAAAGTTTACAGATCCTTAAGAACATGTATTTATCTACTTGAGTTTTACATGGTGTTTACATTAAATTGACCTAAAGGTCCTCATATTTTCATTGTTTTCCTTGTAAATCATTGCAGATGACATTGTGTGCCATGGATATTCATCCTGCAAAGAGCTCCCATCCTGCTGCCATGTCTGAGAAACGGATGGAAGAAGCTTTGTGTCTACAGGACACTACTCAAGAGGTACATTCACCTTCATCACTTGATGTTTACTTCAACAGCCTCTGTACGTTTGGTTTAAACAACTAAACAAAGCAAATGAGGTCATTGTGAGGGTAATTTCTTGTCAATCAGGTCTACTAACAGTTAAATCTAATACCTCAATGAGGCAAAAGTTAAAGGGACTTTGAAGATGGATCTGAACCTGTCTGGATATTTTCCTTTGGCCCAATTATCACCTTGATCTGGCACATTTACGATGTCCCCACAGTGCACTTCTTATGATACCATTAGTGTTCAATAAAACCCAGAGATGCTTTGTCCCGTACAGGATGTTTACATGGTGTGTAAAAATGTCCCCATTAAGCTTGTTGTATTGAAGATGTGTGAAAGCAAACAGAGGTTGACTCATTAGTCTGAAATATTACAGTACAGTTTGGTGTTTTCTTTTCTTATGAAGTCTGGTGTTTTGGCATGTACTAAAGTTTACAGATCCTTAAGAACATGTATTTATCTACTTGAGTTTTACATGGTGTTTACATTAAATTGACCTAAAGGTCCTCATATTTTCATTGTTTTCCTTGTAAATCATTGCAGATGACATTGTGTGCCATGGATATTCATTCTGCAAAGAGCTCCCATCCTGCTGCCATGTCTGAGGATGGAAGAAGCTTTGTGTCTACAGGACACTACTCAAGAGGTACATTCACCTTCATCACTTGATGTTTACTTCAACAGCCTCTGTACGCTTTGGTTTAAACAACTAAACAAAGCAAATGAGGTCATTGTGAGGGTAATTTCTTGTCAATCAGGTCTACTAACAGTTAAATTTAATACCTCAATGAGGCAAAAGTTAAAGGGACTTTGAAGATGGATCTGAACCTGTCTGGATATTTTCCTTTGGCCCAATTATCACCTTGATCTGGCACATTTACGATGTCCCCACAGTGCACTTCTTATGATACCATTAGTGTTCAATAAAACCCAGAGATGCTTTGTCCCCGTAAAGGATGATAACATGGTGTGTAAAAATGTCCCCATTAAGCTTGTTGTATTTTAGATGTGTGAAAGCAAACAGAGGTTGACTCATTAGTCTGAAATATTACAGTACAGTTTGGTGTTTTCTTTTCTTATGAAGTCTGGTGTTTTGGCATGTACTAAAGTTTACAGATCCTTAAGAACATGTATTTATCTACTTGAGTTTTACATGGTGTTTACATTAAATTGACCTAAAGGTCCTCATATTTTCATTGTTTTCCTTGTAAATCATTGCAGATGACATTGTGTGCCATGGATATTCATCCTGCAAAGAGCTCCCATCCTGCTGCCATGTCTGAGAAGGATGGAAGAAGCTTTGTGTCTACAGGACACTACTCAAGAGGTACATTCACCTTCATCACTTGATGTTTACTTCAACAGCCTCTGTACGTTTGGTTTAAACAACTAAACAAAGCAAATGAGGTCATTGTGAGGGTAATTTCTTGTCAATCAGGTCTACTAACAGTTAAATCTAATAGGGACTTTGAAGATGGATCTGAACCTGTCTGGATATTTTCCTTTGGCCCAATTATCACCTTGATCTGGCACATTTACGATGTCCCCACAGTGCACTTCTTATGATACCATTAGTGTTCAATAAAACCCAGAGATGCTTTGTCCCCGTAAAGGATGATAACATGGTGTGTAAAAATGTCCCCATTAAGCTTGTTGTATTTTAGATGTGTGAAAGCAAACAGAGGTTGACTCATTAGTCTGAAATATTACAGTACAGTTTGGTGTTTTCTTTTCTTATGAAGTCTGGTGTTTTGGCATGTACTAAAGTTTACAGATCCTTAAGAACATGTATTTATCTACTTGAGTTTTACATGGTGTTTACATTAAATTGACCTAAAGGTCCTCATATTTTCATTGTTTTCCTTGTAAATCATTGCAGATGACATTGTGTGCCATGGATATTCATTCTGCAAAGAGCTCCCATCCTGCTGCCATGTCTGAGAAACGGATGGAAGAAGCTTTGTGTCTACAGGACACTACTCAAGAGGTACATTCACCTTCATCACTTGATGTTTACTTCAACAGCCTCTGTACGTTTGGTTTAAGCAACTAAACAAAGCAAATGAGGTCATTGTGAGGGTAATTTCTTGTCAATCAGGTCTACTAACAGTTAAATTTAATACCTCAATGAGGCAAAAGTTAAAGGGACTTTGAAGATGGATCTGAACCTGTCTGGATATTTTCCTTTGGCCCAATTATCACCTTGATCTGGCACATTTACGATGTCCCCACAGTGCACTTCTTATGATACCATTAGTGTTCAATAAAACCCAGAGATGCTTTGTCCGTAAAGGATGATAACATGGTGTGTAAAAATGTCCCCATTAAGCTTGTTGTATTGAAGATGTGTGAAAGCAAACAGAGGTTGACTCATTAGTCTGAAATATTACAGTACAGTTTGGTGTTTTCTTTTCTTATGAAGTCTGGTGTTTTGGCATGTACTAAAGTTTACAGATCCTTAAGAACATGTATTTATCTACTTGAGTTTTACATGGTGTTTACATTAAATTGACCTAAAGGTCCTCATATTTTCATTGTTTTCCTTGTAAATCATTGCAGATGACACTGTGTGCCATGGATATTCATTCTGCAAAGAGCTCCCATCCTGCTGCCATGTCTGAGAAACGGATGGAAGAAGCTTTGTGTCTACAGGACACTACTCAAGAGGTACATTCACCTTCATCACTTGATGTTTACTTCAACAGCCTCTGTACGTTTGGTTTAAGCAACTAAACAAAGCAAATGAGGTCATTGTGAGGGTAATTTCTTGTCAATCAGGTCTACTAACAGTTAAATTTAATACCTCAATGAGGCAAAAGTTAAAGGGACTTTGAAGATGGATCTGAACCTGTCTGGATATTTTCCTTTGGCCCAATTATCACCTTGATCTGGCACATTTACGATGTCCCCACAGTGCACTTCTTATGATACCATTAGTGTTCAATAAAACCCAGAGATGCTTTGTCCCTGTAAAGGATGATAACACGGTGTGTAAAAATGTCCCCATTAAGCTTGTTGTATTGAAGATGTGTGAAAGCAAACAGAGGTTGACTCATTAGTCTGAAATATTACAGTACAGTTTGGTGTTTTCTTTTCTTATGAAGTCTGGTGTTTTGGCATGTACTAAAGTTTACAGATCCTTAAGAACATGTATTTATCTACTTGAGTTTTACATGGTGTTTACATTAAATTGACCTAAAGGTCCTCATATTTTCATTGTTTTCCTTGTAAATCATTGCAGATGACATTGTGTGCCATGGATATTCATTCCTGCAAAGAGCTCCCATCCTGCTGCCATGTCTGAGAAACGGATGGAAGAAGCTTTGTGTCTACAGGACACTACTCAAGAGGTACATTCACCTTCATCACTTGATGTTTACTTCAACAGCCTCTGTACGTTTGGTTTAAGCAACTAAACAAAGCAAATGAGGTCATTGTGAGGGTAATTTCTTGTCAATCAGGTCTACTAACAGTTAAATTTAATACCTCAATGAGGCAAAAGTTAAAGGGACTTTGAAGATGGATCTGAACCTGTCTGGATATTTTCCTTTGGCCCAATTATCACCTTGATCTGGCACATTTACGATGTCCCCACAGTGCACTTCTTATGATACCATTAGTGTTCAATAAAACCCAGAGATGCTTTGTCCCCGTAAAGGATGATAACATGGTGTGTAAAAATGTCCCCATTAAGCTTGTTGTATTGAAGATGTGTGAAAGCAAACAGAGGTTGACTCATTAGTCTGAAATATTACAGTACAGTTTGGTGTTTTCTTTTCTTATGAAGTCTGGTGTTTTGGCATGTACTAAAGTTTACAGATCCTTAAGAACATGTATTTATCTACTTGAGTTTTACATGGTGTTTACATTAAATTGACCTAAAGGTCCTCATATTTTCATTGTTTTCCTTATAAATCATTGCATATGACAATGTGTGCCATGGATATTCATCCTGCAAAAGAGCTCCCATCCTGCTGCCATGTCTGAGAAGCGGATGGAAGAAGCTTTGTGTCTACAGGACACTACTCAGAGGTACATTCACCTTCATCACTTGATGTTTACTTCAACAGCCTCTGTATTTGGTTTAAGCAACTAAACAAAGCAAATGAGGTCATTGTGAGGTAATTTCTTGTCAATCAGGTCTACTAACAGTTAAATTTAATACCTCAATGAGGCAAAGTTAAAGGGACTTTGAAGATGGATCTGAACCTGTCTGGATATTTTCCTTTGGCCCAATTATCACCTTGATCTGGCACATTTACGATGTCCCCACAGTGCACTTCTTATGATACCATTAGTGTTCAATAAAACCCAGAGATGCTTTGTCCCGTAAAGGATGATAACATGGTGTGTAAAAATGTCCCCATTAAACATGTTGTATTGAAGATGTGTGAAAGCAAACAGAGGTTGACTCATTAGTCTGAAATATTACAGTACAGTTTGGTGTTTTCTTTTCTTATGAAGTCTGGTGTTTTGGCATGTACTAAAGTTTACAGATCCTTAAGAACATGTATTTATCTACTTGAGTTTTACATGGTGTTTACATTAAATTGACCTAAGGTCCTCATATTTTCATTGTTTTCCTTCTAAATCATTGCAGATGACATTGTGTGCCATGGATATTCATCCTGCAAAGAGCTCCCCATCCTGCTGCCATGTCTGAGAAACGGATGGAAGAAGCTTTGTGTCTACAGGACACTACTCAAGAGGTACATTCACCTTCATCACTTGATGTTTACTTCAACAGCCTCTGTACGTTTGGTTTAAACATCTAAACAAAGCAAATGAGGTCATTGTGAGGTAATTTCTTGTCAATCAGGTCTACTAACAGTTAAATTTAATACCTCAATGAGGCAAAAGTTAAAGGGACTTTGAAGATGGATCTGAACCTGTCTGGATATTTTCCTTTGGCCCAATTATCACCTTGATCTGGCACATTTACGATGTCCCCACAGTGCACTTCTTATGATACCATTAGTGTTCAATAAAACCCAGAGATGCTTTGTCCCGTAAAGGATGATAACATGGTGTGTAAAAATGTCCCCATTAAACTTTGTATTGAAGATGTGTGAAAGCAAACAGAGATTGACTCATTAGTCTGAAATATTACAGTACAGTTTGGTGTTTTCTTTTCTTATGAAGTCTGGTGTTTTGGCATGTACTAAAGTTTACAGATCCTTAAGAACATGTATTTATCTACTTGAGTTTTACATGGTGTTTACATTAAATTGACCTAAAGGTCCTCATATTTTCATTGTTTTCCTTGTAAATCATTGCAGATGACATTGTGTGCCATGGATATTCATCCTGCAAGAGCTCCCATCCTGCTGCCATGTCTGAAACGGATGGAAGAAGCTTTGTGTCTACAGGACACTACTCAAGAGTACATTCACCTTCATCACTTGATGTTTACTTCAACAGCCTCTGTACGTTTGGTTTAAGCAACTAAACAAAGCAAATGAGGTCATTGTGAGGGTCATTTCTTGTCAATCAGGTCTACTAACAGTTAAATTTAATACCTCAATGAGGCAAAGTTAAAGGGACTTTGAAAATGGATCTGAACCTGTCTGGATATTTTCCTTTGGCCCAATTATCACCTTGATCTGGCACATTCTGATGTCCCCACAGTGCACTTCTTATGATACCATTAGTGTTAAATAAAACCCAGAGATGCTTTGTCCCGTAAAGGATGATAACATGGTGTGTAAAAATGTCCCCATTAAACATTTGTATTGAAGATGTGTGAAAGCAAACAGAGGTTGACTCATTAGTCTGAAATATTACAGTACAGTTTGGTGTTTTCTTTTCTTATGAAGTCTGGTGTTTTGGCATGTACTAAAGTTTACAGATCCTTAAGAACATGTATTTATCTACTTGAGTTTTACATGGTGTTTACATTAAATTGACCTAAAGGTCCTCATATTTTCATTGTTTTCCTTCTAAATCATTGCAGATGACATTGTGTGCCATGGATATTCATCCTGCAAAGAGCTCCCATCCTGCTGCCATGTCTGAGAAACGGATGGAAGAAGCTTTGTGTCTACAGGACACTACTCAAGAGGTACATTCACCTTCATCACTTGATGTTTACTTCAACAACCTCTGTACGTTTGGTTTAAACAACTAAACAAAGCAAATGAGGTCATTGTGAGGGTAGTTTCTTGTCAATCAGGTCTACTAACAGTTAAATTTAATACCTCAATGAGGCAAAAGTTAAAGGGACTTTGAAGATGGATCTGAACCTGTCTGGATATTTTCCTTTGGCCCAATTATCACCTTGATCTGGCACATTTACGATGTCCCCACAGTGCACTTCTTATGATACCATTAGTGTTCAATAAAACCCAGAGATGCTTTGTCCCGTAAAGGATGATAACATGGTGTGTAAAAATGTCCCCATTAAGCTTGTTGTATTGAAGATGTGTGAAAGCAAACAGAGGTTGACTCATTAGTCTGAAATATTACAGTACAGTTTGGTGTTTTCTTTTCTTATGAAGTCTGGTGTTTTGGCATGTACTAAAGTTTACAGATCCTTAAGAACATGTATTTATCTACTTGAGTTTTACATGGTGTTTACATTAAATTGACCTAAAGGTCCTCATATTTTCATTGTTTTCCTTGTAAATCATTGCAGATGACATTGTGTGCCATGGATATTCATCCTGCAAAGAGCTCCCATCCTGCTGCCATGTCTGAGAAACGGATGGAAGAAGCTTTGTGTCTACAGGACACTACTCAAGAGGTACATTCACCTTCATCACTTGATGTTTACTTCAACAGCCTCTGTACGTTTGGTTTAAGCAACTAAACAAAGCAAATGAGGTCATTGTGAGGGTAATTTCTTGTCAATCAGGTCTACTAACAGTTAAATCTAATACCTCAATGAGGCAAAAGTTAAAGGGACTTTGAAGATGGATCTGAACCTGTCTGGATATTTTCCTTTGGCCCAATTATCACCTTGATCTGGCACATTTACGATGTCCCCACAGTGCACTTCTTATGATACCATTAGTGTTAAATAAAACCCAGAGATGCTTTGTCCCGTAAAGGATGATAACATGGTGTGTAAAAATGTCCCCATTAAAGCTTGTTGTATTGAAGATGTGTGAAAGCAAACACAGGTTGTGTGGACAAAACTCCACAGGACAGCTTTAATTGTTAACATAAAAATCTTTTTTTTTTTTAAATTTCCTAAAAATACATGCAACATATAGCTCATGGACTTAGAATGTCCCGAAATTATATAATGACCCACATGTACTTTTGTCCACCAATTTCAATCTTTGATTTGAGATCGAAAATGAGAACTGCAGTAGCCTCTCTGACTTTCACTACTTCACAAAATGTCTTTGTTTTACCTTGTTTTATAGAAATTATAAATGTAGCAAATTGTACGCAAAACTTATTTTATTGTGCTATTTTTTTCAACCATATAATTGTTATTTTTTCGAATAACCTTTGACATCGAAGTCCCAAACTTAAATTTATTTATTTATTTTCATTTCTCTAACCTAGTGATGTAAACAAAATTTCAAGAAAGTCTTCCTTAGTGGAACTGGGGCATAGGTGCTCAACAACCAGAACCGGTCAGTGTGTAGATAAAAACACTTAGTGGGCGACTGGATGTACTTTAAATAAAAATTGCCCGATTATAGCACGACCGTGGCAGTGAGCAGCTCTGCCTCAGCTCCACCAAGGAGGACTCTCTTTAATTAACTTTTATGTCACTAGGTTAGAGAAATGAATTGGAAGGACGATTGGACACAAGTTGGAAAATAATCAATTTCCTTTAACTAGTGACTTAAAAACTAGTGTCAATACATTTTACTTTGTAAAACAAAAATCATCACTCTCTAAAGAATGTCCGGTCACATTTTGCTTCATACACTAATTTTTTGTACTTGTTTGTTTAATTTCATACTGTATAATGACTTAAGATGTTGCTTGTGTTTACAGACTCGGAAGGACTTCCATAATGAAAATGAAAATATTGTACCGAGACTAAGACGGACAAAAAGCATTATAGTAAGTTCACAATTAAGTGCCTGGATTAACATTGTAGAAATGTTCCACAGTCTTTCATAAAGTACATGATTTAATGTTAGTTTAAAGAAAATATGTCTAAGTGACTTTTTAATTTTTATTTTTCCAAATAAAAATCTCTTAGATGAAGGACACATGCCTTGAAGACACAGAACTGTATGATAGCATGACATCAGTCAGTGGAGATGAAGAGGAGTATGTTCCAGATTCTAACCCGGACACTGACAGTGATTCTAGCACTGACCTCAGTCCAAGAAAACGCCAATTTCTTGATTCTCTGCTAAACCCTGGCTCAGATATGCCTAATGAATGTGACACCACAACACCTGGATTGGACACCCACTCCGTTACATCTGAATTCTCTGTAGAGGAAGAACCCTGCCCTGAATTTACTGTAGAGGAAGAACCCTGCCCTGAACTTACTGTAGAGGAAGAACCCTGCTCAAGTCAGGACACCAGTGATAGTCTAGTAGTTAGTTCTCACCAAAATAAAAATGGCAAGAGAAGCTACGATAAGAGAAACTATTGTTTTTATTGCAGAAAGCCATATGCCAAAATGGCAAGACATCTGGAACATGTACACGAAAATAAGGTGGAGGTGGCAAGAGCTTTTAGCTTTCCAAAAAAGTCCAAAGAGAAAACGTCTGCTAGAATATATTCGGAACAAAGGCAACTATGCCCATAATGCCACTGTAATGGAGTCAGGAAAGGGACAACTTGTCCCATGTGGCAACCACCAAAAGAAGCACAGGAACTGATTTCATGCACTGTGCGTACTGCCAGGGACTTTTCACACGAAATGTTCTATGGAGACACATGCGAGTTTGTAGACTCAAGCCTGGATCAGTCAACCCAAAACCTGGCAGAAGAACCGTGTTCAGGCTCTATGTGCATACACTGCACCTGTGCCTTCACATATCAGCAGGCAGCTGTGGAAAGTTGTCAGTGCCATGAATCACGATCCTGTCACAGAAATAATTAAGAATGACCATGTCATTATTGAATATGGGCAGCACTTGCTCAATAAATGTGGAATGACATTAAAAAGTAATCAGTGCATCCGTGAAAAATGCGTGAATTGGGACGACTGCTGGACAATGCTAGGAAACATACCAGATTAAAAAAGATGGAGGATTTCATTAATCCTGCGAATTATGTGGAGATGGTCAAAGCTGTCAAAAGTACTTGCGGCTATGAGAGCAGTACCAACACATTTGCCATTCCATCACTGGCAACAAAACTTGGAAATGCTTTGGTAAAAGTCAGCAAGCTCTTGAAAGCTCAAGGACTCATTTCCAACAACCAAGAGCTTGTGAAGCGTGCGTCTGAGTTCCAAGAAGTGCACAATGAGAAGTGGAACGCATTGGTTTCTGCAACAGCACTAAGGAACATCGTTGAGGCCAAGTGGAATGCACCCACTCTAATGCCCTTTACTGAGGATGTGCAAAGAATGCACCAGTTTCTCAGTGAAAGACTAGATGAATGCAGCATCACATTGTCTGAAAGTCCCTCTACAAAGGCCTGGATCGACCTTGCAAAAGTTTCTTTAACACAGACCATCCTGTTTAACAGAGAGAAGGAGGTGGCAAGCATGCCTCTGTCGGCTTTTTGTCAAGGGACACATCGGATCCCCATGAGGACTTGGACTGGGCACTGTCTGAAGTAGAAAAAAAGCTCTGCAGACATTTCTCCAGAATTGTCACCAGAGGAAAGCGAGGCAGAGCAGTTCCAATTCTCCTGACTCCAAAAATGCTCCATGCTTTGGAACTCCTCGTTCAGCAAAGAGAGGCCTGCGGGGTTCTTCAAGACAATACTTACTTGTTTGCAAGACCTGCAGCTATGTCACATCTCCGTGGCTCAGACTGTATCGTGGCTTTGCAAAGTCGTGTGGTGCAAAGTGTCCCAAGGCATTGTCATCAACCAAACTGCGAAAACATGCTGCAACTCTGTCAACAGTGCTCAACATGACTGACACAGAGATGGACCAACTAGCGAACTTTCTTGGTCACGACATCAGGATCCACCGAGAGTTTTATCGACTCCTGACCAGACCCTGCAACTTGCAAAGATCAGTAAAGTTCTACTGGCACTTGAGAAAGGAAGACTGGCTGAGTTCCATGGAAAGAACTTGGATGAAATCACAATTGATCCAAATGGTATATTTGATTTTCACTGTACTTGATGTATCGTCTATTCTTTTTGTCTGACCGAATTATAAGTGTGTCATGTCTCCTGCAGAAAACGTTATGGGTAGTGATGAGGAAGATGCATGCAGACAGGATGGAAATCGTTCATTTGCTGTTGATGGTATGTTTCAGTCATTTCATGTTTAAAAAAAAAAAAATATATAAAGGTTGTTTTTAAAGTACATTTCCTACATGGGTACTGTAGTTTCATACTCATGTAGTATTCAAGGTACAGTATCCTCAGTGTATATTTGCAATGTAGTAGCTCTTTCTATCTGTTTAAAGCCTTCAGCAGCCTTACTTTCCATGCGTTGCACCATGATTAAGGCTACCAGTATATGCAACATCTAGTCTCTATATATACAGACTCTACATAGTGAATGTAGAGTCTGTGGGCTAACTCGAGATCTTCCCTCCAGAAGAAGAGCGGAAGAGCCCTGGTTTCGGTTGTAGGCCGTTTGTAGTCCACGTGATATTGACCAATCACGTTTGAGCAGGGTGCTACTTGTGATAGGATACGGTTGTTGATATCCTCTTTCAACTCCAACTCCATTGTCTCTCCAGTTTCTAGTCGGACTATAAACAATGAGTGGGGGGAGTAAATTTAAGTAGGAAACAGAAATTCGCATCCTCCAAAATAAAACCGGAATAGTAAAACATCAGTGGGTCTGCCCCCAGAGGCTGTATCGCTGTCTGCGGAAGTCAGATGCCAAATACAGCCGATGGGTTCTGAGAATGTGCAACATCTAACCACCTGCTGAGCAGCCAAGTTGTTGGATTTATTTAGCTTCATGCAAGAACATTTTCATATTCTTGTTCTAAATGTCTTACTGTTCACTATGAGGTGTGTCCTGACAAAATCTCAGCCTGGTAAATGTTAAGTGTTCATGTTGACCATTAGCATAGGCACTAAAATTACCACGTTCCACTAATTTATTTTATTTTTTTGTTCTTTTCCCCTCAACTATGTTATGTATTTCATAGAACCATCAGCAGAGAAACGGTTGCAGGTACTGTGGGGAATGAAATCTCTTCAACAGGCAAGCAACACAAACAGCCATCAGCAGAGCATGGAGCATCTTCTGGAGTCAGTACTGTGGGACATTCCCCCAAAGGTGATTGTTTTTTTTTACTCTTTTATTATTATTGCAGTAATATCAGTAGATGAAATTAATGTGAAAGATTCCTACCATCTTTGCACCCCTCCGTCTGGTGGCCCCCAAGCACTGGTGGATTGTAACTGAGTACAGTGCAGGACTTTTCCTTGTGCCAGTCTTTTTGGGGTGAAATTAGTAATTTTGCTTCAAGGATAGGCAAACTGAAGTATCTGAATATTAATTCAAACACTGTGCCCTAAACAACCATAGATATAGAATGGGATATATCATTAGCCACTTGGCCATCATTCAACTGACTTGCTAAAAAAAGAGATGAAAAGAGACAGTGCTCAGGCTTTGACCATCAATAAGCTGGGGGTGTTGAATGACACAAGTGAAACAAACTTTTGTCAAGTTAATACTGGATGCAACAATGTGACGTGAAGTAGATATAACCTCAACTTGATCATTTATTAGTTATAGAATATTTAGATTTAGTTACAAATGAAGAAAACACAGATTTTTAAAACTTGTTTAATGCACTGATTTTTCTTTTTGCAATTTAAAGCATTCTTGCAACAATAAATGACATACCTTTGTTTTCTATGGCGGAATATTTGTAGTACATTTGAAGTATGTCTTTTCAAATATGTGTATATATATTTCATAGAACCGTCAACAGAGGAAACTGTTTCAGGTACTGTGGGAATGAAATCTCTTCAACAAGCAAGCAACAAACGGCCATCAGCAGAGCATGGAGCATCTTCTGGAGTCAGTACTGTGGGACATTCCTCCAAAGGTGATTGTTGTTTTTACTCATTTTATTATTATTGCAGTAATATCAGTAGATTTGGAGACAGGAGATTAATGAAAACCATCTTTGCAACCCTCAGTCTGGTGGCCCCCAAGCACTGGTGGGTAATTGGAGGTACTTTAAATTGTTATTTTCCTAACAAGAATCCATTTCATGTGGGAGACCTTAGAGAAGATGGAAAACATTGTCGTTCTTTGTTCCACCTCCATAAGGGAATCTCAAAAACTTAAGCACTTTTGAGGGTCTTCCTCTGGCCTAGAATGGGATCTGATGACAAGTGGTGGCTCGGATGTAGGTTTATGTCAGCTGTAAACTGATGGACTGAGAGCTGAACACTGTGATCAAATCATTGAGGACAGATGCTTATTTCAGCTCTGATCAGCCTCATAATTTCACTTGTACTGTATATACTGGCGCAGAGCTTGGAACTGTACCGTTTCCCTTACACTGTTACTAATACCTTTGTTTTTGTCTCCTCCCTTACAGGTAAAGCTCCACAGAAAAGAACACCCTGGCAGCCGGCAGAGGTTAGGGCAGTAGAGAGGCAAATGAATCAGTTCATCCGATCTTGTACTGTACCATCGAGAGAGATTGTGAGAAATGTTTACGGGCTGAACCTGAAGCTCTCAGGAAGAGAGACTGGAAGAACTTGAAATTTTATATCTACAACAGGATTACGGCCTTAAAAAGGAAAATGTCTAAATAGTCTAATTTAAATGTCTAGATTTAAATGGTATGGCGAATACAAAGAAAAGGGTTGTGGAGAAGTTTTGTTTTTTCTGAGTATGATTCCTCAGCCAAACTGCGTGTTTCCTGCAGTTGAATGTAACATTTCCTACATTTAAAATGTAGTTTCATGAAGCCAATTGTTCAGTTTGACAGGTATTTCTTTAAAAGCTTGAGTCTTCATGACATCACAGAAGTTGTGGAACTTGTGCATGTGTATGTTTTGTTATACACATACTGTTATATTCATTGCAGAATTGTAATTTTGCAATGTAAACACTTTCACATTCACCTGTTTCAATAAAAAGCATGTTATGCACATCAAATTAGTTTGATTTCTGGGTGGGTGAGTTGACCGAGTAGTAGGCTAACAAGACCAGACATGATATATTTTGTTTTACATGCTTGAGAATCAGTCTCTCCATATATTTAACGGGTACTGGAGTTAGTTCCACAGGTCTAATCATTCAGGCAAGTGACAGCTGACTAATGCAAATGTATTTACCCTCTTAGCACCTTGTTTTTAAATAGCTATGAAGGTTTTGGAACAGGTTAAATATGTAATGTGATGACATGGGTAGTATTTATGTTGCTTGGTTTGCCACTTAAAATTGTGAAATTTGTAACAATATCCACTCTTTTAAGAATCATCTTTAGTACCCCGCATCACTGGCACAGTGTTTTCTAATCACTCATAATGTCAGGCATTCTGCATGATTCTAGATGCTGCTACAGTGGATGTTAAACTCGACATTTTCTATGTGGTTTAACTCCATATTTGTAATAAGGTTTCATCTCATCCCAAATGCAGTATGTTGGAGAATTTACTACATTGTTTGCCATGTAAATATAAAAATAGGTCCCCACTAGTAAAATATAAATCTGTGTAAAGTATGCAAATTTATGCAAATGATGTCCCCTGTAAACATGCAAACTCATTTTTCCAGAAGTCCCCACCTGGCATGGGGAAACCAGTACATCATCTTTTCAAAGGTTTGAAGGTGTGTTTAGGCTCACTGACCAATGGCTGCTTTACCTAATTTTTTTCAAACTTGTAGAACCTCTAGAAAGCGTGGTCCCCACCAGTGATGATTACAAACTTCGTCCCCATGAAACATGGAAACCAGTATGTGTGTGTGTGTGTGTGTGTGGCCTACAAAACAAAATGGCTGACAACAGAGAACTACAAGATGGCCAAATCAAAGCTGGCTTCAGATCGGGGATCGGAGGTCTTGTCTGACCATGTGGTCAGAACAAAGACAAAGGAAGAGAGGTGGGAACTTTGAGTTGCCTGTTTGGGTGTAGCTCTGTTGAAAGCAAATTTGTAACTGAGTCTGTGTAAATGTGATATGTGTTGCAAACGATCTGGATTGGTGCAGAGGATGTTTAGCTATGTGCAAGACATTGTCTGTGAACAGCATTAGCAAACTAACATCACTTATTTTTGGCAAGCCACCTTACCAATAACCTGACTGCAAACAATCACAACAGTGACTCAATGAACAGCATTAAATCACATACAAGTTAAACAGTCTTGGTTAGCCTGTACAGCTGTGATAAAGCTATGCCCAGTTGTTACATTACCAATCCTTGAATGGATGGAAGAAAGAGTCGCTTGTGGTGTGCTACTTTTGTTAGCCGGCAGAGGAAGGCTCGAAAGAGCTATGGTTCCAGAAGCAGTCTTTGTTGTGTCCTTGTTCCGAAGGTGCAGATCAGAGGAAGCTGGTCGCTCGGGGTCCGTGCAGAGTTAGAAGCTGGGGTGCTGACTCAACTTGGTTCTCCTTGTTGCTGGAAAGTTAGTTGCAAACCTTGTGTTTGCCCTTCTAACTTCTCTGGTTTCAGGTTTTGATGGTTCGGGGCAAGGAGCAAGGGTCTGAGCTTGTTGGCAGCCCAGGACAGAGAGAGTAGGCCTCTCTGGGCCCAGGAGGAAAGAGGGCACCTCTGGGCTGGTCCACAGCTCAGGACAAAGAGGAAGAAAGTCTGAGAGAGCACAACTTTTCTGAAGTTTGCTTGGTGACATCACAGTGGGGCGTGTCACTGTAAAAGTCCTGTTCAATCAAGTTTGATGACTGGTCTCACTGAGGTGTGAGTAGGGGCATCCTGTGGAGATGGGTGTCAAATAACTGTCCTCTGTTGAAGAACAAAGAACATGAGGTTTCTTACCAGTTCAGATGGCAAGAGGAGAAACCTTCACATGTCCAGTTTAGATTTTAACAAATGATGAATCATCAGTGGTCCAGTGAATCCCAACAACTGTAATGACTTGGGTTCTTTTTCCAATAGCTCTGCCTCCAGCTTTCATCAAACACAACTGTAAACATTTGTGCGGGAAACCAGTGAAGGATCAATCAATGTTGTCATCCAAGTGGCTCATACTGATTTATTTTGGCACGCGCCCTCATGGTGAACGTTGTTGCTGAAAGTTCAAAAAGCAGCATGTGGCTGAATTTGAGTTGCTACAGCTGCTGAAGATCCATGTTCTTGGACTGTCTGCCGTCTGACTTTTTACTTGCAGCTTTGTTTTTCTTGAAACGGATAGAATGTCAAGCTACACATAGATTAAACAAAATGTGTTCCACCTCCGTATTTAAATTAAATCAATTTAGGCATTAAGTGAAATGATTTTCTTTCTCAGCCACTAAGATATTACTGTACCAACTGTAGGTTTTGGTTGGATGTGCAACATTTACGTAATGGTTAGTACTGCCATAACATTCAAATATTCATGGTCCTAAGAGTGTGAACTAATGACATTACCTTTAGCCTTAGCTGTACTTTGTGTTTAGGAAATGATAACACTGAGCAAAAGTTGTCAACTATGGGTACATTTCTAGGCTAAACTTTGATAGACATAACCCTCTGTCTTAATCACGTACCTTTTCAATTGGACTGGGACAGTTTTAATGACATTTAGCTAAAGCAATTAAACTTTGCGATGATCTGTTTTCAAGGCATGTTTGAACACCATCCTGTAGTTACATAGACTGATGCCATTGCAAAATCAAAACCAAAATGAAAACCATTGATCCGAGTCTGCTTGTAGATTGCTGTTGTTTCCCCTGTCGCATATTGTTTTTCTCCTATGTGAGCGTCATGTTTATGCATCTCTCACATATGGGTGCAGCAGTAACATGAGGCATAGTAACATCAGTAATTGCACCAGTAAGGCCTCACCAGTGGCATCCCCCACTTGTTACACTTGCTCTAGTTGTCCAAATCTGCTTGACAATGCAAAGCACAAGATAGTTAGTGTACTCGTGTTAGGAGATGTGTTGCAGAGATTTGCATGTAGCACACGCTATGAGTGTGTGCAGAAGCAGAGAGAGCGAGAAAGAGAGAGCGAGAGGAGGCAGGTTGTTGTGAAACAGAAGGGGAGTCAGTATTTTGATTAAACATTCATGAAGGCTCAGGAGGAGCCACTTACTGTCAGGTGCTAATTAAATAAAGGTCAGCCACTCAAGTTTTGTTTATTGAAACAAGTTGTTTCCTAAACCACTGTACAGGAGTCTGCCCTTGTGTTATTATGCTAAATAACAGCGAAAGAATTCATACAAGTGAAGTTAGATGAGATACTTCAACTTCAACAAATAGTTTAACATTTTGGCAAATATGCTTATTTGCTTTCGTGCAGAGAGTTAGATGAGAAGATCATTGCCATTCTCATGTCTGCCCTTTAAATATAAGGCTACTGAAAGCCTCCTGTTACCTTAGCTAAGCAGAAAGACTGGAAAGAGCTAGCCGGGCTCGATCCAAAGGTAAAAATCCATCTACAGTATCAGCACATATGAAGCTCACCAAACAATGTTGTCTGTCTCCTCAAATATTTACCACAGACATTAAACTTGCTTTTTCTGTCTATCTGCTGCTGCTCTGTCAGTGTTGTACTAATATAATATATAGTTTATATGTGATGAGGGATTTATTTACTGATTCCCACTCGCAGTGCTAGTACACATAGCAATTATGTGTTATGTAATGAGTTAGTGTGACTGAAGTAGCTCGTTAAAATAAATGAATAAAATTATAAATAACACTAAGTGAATAATTTAAGCAAATAATGCTGTCAAAAGAGTCACACAGTAGTGCGCCCAGTGAATTATTTACTGATGCTCTCAGCTGCTATGTTACTTCAAAGTAGCATTAAAGTAAAAAAAAAAAAATCTTATTGGTTGGCATTGCTGAAAACATAAATAGGTAACAGAAACTTATTGTGACCAGCCATTCCCCATGTTTTGGATGAAGTCCAGGAGCTGATGGAGCATCGGCTCTCCGATTAAGTGCTCTTTTTTTTTTCTTCTTTTTTTTGGAGTGTATCGAACTGATTCTTGATTAACAATTGTAATCAATCCTGGGCCTTCACCCCCTCGAGCCCACTCACAGTGGGAGCCAATCTAGAAGGCTGTGAATATTTTTGAGCACATCCACCACATGCTGCCCGCCATCACGGACCCAAGGCACTTAGCTCCAATCACGTGAAGGGTCATGAATGCCGCATAGTGACAATCAGCAAACTGACCCAGACTGAATCGAGTAAAAAAGTGGGCGCTCTAAATCTTTCACCTCTCATGCTCCTGATTTTCTTTCAAAATCCCACTTACGTTTCTTGAACTTTAGAACAATCCTATTTCACCCTTTGTGACAGTTCTTATTCCACTGTTTGCGACAGTATCGTATTCTACATGTTATTGTTGCCATGCTTAATCGATTTGTACACTAAGTGAAATATTGAAACCCAAGATGCCAAGTTATGGCTACATCACTTTATGCACATTTCACTGTATGCTTCTTTGGCATCTAGTTGGCCTGGGTCTACACCTTTATTCCACCCACTCAGAGCTGACATCATACAGCGGTTTCTCTTTCTTTAAAATAGAAAATGGCCAATTAGTGCCAGGGGGGTGCTATTAGCCAATCAGCACCATGGGCAGGACTAATGCTGTCGTCAAGCATCAAGTGGTGCACCAGAAGAGCAAGATCTCACTCCTAAGTCGAGGAAATCCAACGAGAGCGGTGTTGGTGTCCCGTAAGTTTCTAAAGCCAAACCCTGTTCTTTTTTCCTGAACCAAACCACTTCTTTTTGTTGCCCAAACCTAATTGTGTTTTTGTTGCCTAAACCGAACCATTGGCTTTTGTTACCTAAATACAACCATGTGTGTTTGCTCTTGAAGGAAAAAAAACATCAATTTGCAATGTTGTACCAACGTAGTGCGTTTATTTTGAAAGAGACTGTTAGTAAAGGTTAAATTTCCTTTGAAAAGTGAAGTGTATCTTGAAAGAAGAGAATTTGACACCTTGTCCCAGAACGTCAACAACCAACACACCCAGGGTACCTTGCACGTCATATGTGGACCTTTTAAAGTCCATGACCTAGACGTCAATACCTGACGAGATCGGAGTGAGAATGTGTTGGCCAGAAACTATGAAGAAAAATAACAACAATGGCAAGCACTATTGACAAGAGGGACAATGCTATTGAGGTTGTTCTAAATCAACATGTCTTCTTAATATTGGCCAACATTGTAGTTTGTTTTACATCACTCTGCTCCACTTTGAAATGTTGGCATGGCATGTTGTTCTCTAGGGATTGGTTAGGGAAAACAAAATCCTCCTCCACCATGGAAAGCAGTTAGAGTTAGATAGTTAAGGAGTTGACAATTCTGTCTGATATCATTGTCAGTATCTAGTGAAATATTGAGACCTTTGGGAAGCACTGTGTGTCTGAAAAATGCTCAGCCACACAACGTGACTTTATGAAAATAGAGCCATCTGTTTGTCCAGCTGAATTTAAGGGGACACAGTACCAATAACTGACTTGATATCTCTTATTTAAATCATAGGAAAGGATTTGCAGCTTCAAAGCATTTCATCTAACTGAACTGATGTGACAGGTGGTACTTTTGGGCTCGCATAATAAATCAAAGGCAAACAGCACAGTAAGCTAATTATTCCTGGGTTTTAGGGATTGTATGCTCAGAGCTGCAGACCTACGTACAGTCTTTCTGCATGCTCAAATATTTGCTTAGCTATCATGTTTGTTTGGATGTGTGGCCATTGATTTGCTGTGCAAACAAATTCCATGAGCAAGACCAAAATAGCACGTTCCACTTCACTGGCTGATTCACATTAAAGGAGGGGCTGAGGAAGAAGTAATGTTGACAGAAAATAACACCATATCTCAAAAGCCCAACAATGGTAAAGGGGCTGAGGTAATGTTATGCGCTGTTGCATTCTGCGATGGGTTTCCCTGGTCATGCGGAGAGGAGGGGCTATATTTAATGGCACTACTGATTAATATGGTAATGTGCAGAGTTCAGTGGCAGAGAGGTAGTTGCTTTCATAGCCACATTAACCCATTGGAAGGCCCCTGGGAGTCTGGGCCTACTGACACCACTTTCTGGACACCTACTAGTGCCAATCGGATATAGTACACACAGCAGACTGCACATGGCAACTTAATTGTAGTTTGCCCAAAACCCCAGAAACTAACACTATCACTTTCATACTGGAATTCCACCTGGCCCCAGGTTTGCTGTGTGTCGGTTAGTGTCTGGTAATTTAATTAAACACTAATTTATTTAGGAATATGCACCATGCAATAACTTCACTTAGCTGATATTTAAGCACAATAGGAACTTAGATTGGGCCTCAAGGTGGGGTACTAATGTAGGACCTGCCTCAAGGCCCTGATCAATTAAGTTGATATTGCGCAGTACTGGTGCATATCCCCAAACAAACATTGCATTTAATTAAATCAAGAACGAGCTGACCCACAGTGATCTGGGGTCAGTTGACCGCTCCAGTCTATTCTTAGTTGTACTCTAATACACTCTGGAATAGTCAGATAAAGTACTCTTTCTCTCTTACAATTTATTTATTTGCATTCTTTCTTAGCCCTTGTGATATGTGATCTTTATTTATTTGCGCACAAAAACACTCAACTCTAAACGATTGCCCCTCCACCATCTTCATTGTTTAATTTGGATGCAAATGCAGCCTATTTGACCATAAATGTGGACAAATGTGGGAAAATTTGTAGCTGAGGCCTGCTGACTGCCGCATCAGCCGCCATGCATACAAATTATGTTCTGGAAGAAGTCTCTGTCCCACAATCCCTCTCTCCCTCTCTCCCTCTCTCTCCCTCAATCTGTGTCTCTGTCTCTCACTCCACCCTTCCTGTCTTTGGTTTCGCAGTAGCTGTCGCATCGCTCTTAACATTGCACTCACATTTTTCTGAGGCATCACCAAGAGGGAAAGGTTGAAAATCACGTTAATAGTAGCTGCATGGCTGGGACAAAAGGCAAGGGGGTATATTTATTCATTTATTTTATAGCTTATTAAGAATGGGTCTCAAGGACTTGCCAACATTGTCTTCACAGGCATGCTCATACAGGCAGTGTATAACCTTGGAAGTAACCAGAGGTGTGCTTCTGTGCAGTGTGTAACACAACATTATATGTTGCTATGCTGTTTTGCAAGAGAATCCATTTTGATATATATATCTAATTTATATAATATATATGTGTTACATACATATTTAATAATACTAACGTGCATAAGTTATTATATACTTCATTATGCTCTCGTAATCAGTAAAAATACATCCATGAAGCTTTAACATTTCAAATGGCAGGCTCTTAAAGGTGGTACCTTTAGGTATGATACAAATGTCTTAATAGAGTGCCTGTTTAGTAATATCTGCCTGCTCATTTCAGAGGAATTAACTGAAACCACATCCCCATCCAGTGATTGTCCAGTCATAGCTTAGCAACCATGACTAGGCCTGTCAAGCTTAGGATTTCTCCACATGTTAAAGCGGTGTGCATGGTGATCACTGGATGAAACAGGTGTCTTTATCTGCTCTAACATGCAATTGTTAGCACATCCAGCTAACTAGCTTACTACCTATACTTTGAACCTGAATCAGCTTTACTTCCAAGATGAAGGAGTATTTCATTAGCCAAGATTTACATGTTATGTTTAAAAAGCACATCCACAATAGCCAGACACTGTGCACTGTTTTCTCACTGTGTGAAAGCTGGTGTTGGATGTTACTGCTATATATCAGAGTGTAGGGTAACATTAGAAGCTCTGTCTTGCTCTTTAATGGATTTGGAGAAGTTTATACTCCAGCAAGCAAATCTTACATTACCTGAGATAAAGTTACAAATTGGTCGGTCCTCATCCTAAAAGCCTCTTCTCTTTAAATGTTTAAAGTGAAACATACTCATGGCATAAATCTAAGCTCCGTCTTGCTTATCCAAGTATGTAAGCTAGGCAGCCAAAAATGAACTTACATTTTCATCCCTATCACACATATAATGCTACTTGCTATTTCTTTACCTTAATGTCTTCTATATGGTGCATCAGCCAGTAAGTAGAACTTCTTAGCCTAATTCTTTTAGCACAGTATCATGCAAGTGGCCAGTAAGTGCACAATTAAGACCCCTTTTACAGGATTCTCATTTTGGAATGAGTCAGCAGGAAACAATCAGGTGAGGAAGGTAAGGTAAGCTCACCTGGCTCAGTCCTTACCATAGTAGCCCAGGTTCAATCCCAGCCCAGACTCTTTGCTGCATGTCATTCCCCTTCTCTCTCCCCCATCCTTTCTGTCTCTCTTCAACTTTTACTTGAAAATAAAGGCAAAATGCCCGAGAAACTTCTAGTGAAGAGATGTAATTTACACAGTTCACATCAGTGTTAATGACAGCTTTTCATCCTTCATAGTTTTAGTCTAATTTTAGTCAACAAAAACTGAAAACTTTTTGCTAATGAAAATACTAACAATTTCTTTTCTATGTGTGTGGTTTTTTTTTATCTTTAAACTAACTTAATTAGGCTAATTCATGCATCAAGAATCAGAATCAAGGTGGCAGGTTGTATATAAAATTTCAACAGACTTTCAACTGAGTTCAGACTGTTTACGTACAGCACTCACAGATAACTTAGCCTCCTACCTGCCTGTCAAACAGCATCAACCCATGAACCTTTCTAAGACAGTCCAGACTGAGTGGAGTCCTGCAGGGATCAGATGTGATGTCCAGTGGCTGGTGGGCTTGCTCCTGCCATCCAGCAGCAAACAGGCAGAGCTGCTAACAGCCTCAGCTGCAACTAACAAACTCCACAAATCCATTGCTGAATTACTGCTGAATTAAAGCTCACAACTCGCACCACCAACTGACGCTGCTCCAGTGTTTTTTTGATGGTAAGCACACCATTTCTCCTGGTGCAGACTATTTGCTGGAGTTTGCCACCCTGTCGCTCATGTGGCTTTTGAAGATAATTACAAGCACTTCTGCTCTCGGCTTTTTCAATGTCCGATAGTCCACCATGAACATTTTCGTCACATCTTGTCTCGTCAACGAAAATGAAACACAGATTTAGTCCTAGGTTTTATTATCAAGAACTATTTTTAGCGCGTCATCGTCTCATTTTTGTCATGGATAAAATGTCCTTGTCAAAAAATGTCATCATAGTTTTAATCAACAAAATTGATGACATAATAAAAATCATATACATTACGGGCTTGAAGATCCCTAAAGAGTTATGTTGTGTGGAATGCTCAAAACATTTATATTGACATTTAAGGTGTGTTGATTGGCTTGCAATATCAACTCATGCATTGACTAACATGCAAGATAACATTCCACCTTAAAACTGTCAGTAGCTGCCAGTGTTTCAGTTTAATGAGTGATGCAGCAGAATGTGTCATTGTTGCTCCTAGTGATGGCAATATTTGAAAAACAAACAGAACATGACACATTAAGGTGTCCAAGTAAAAACATACTCATCTGTGTTTATTATCTGTGCCAACCATTTACACAAGTTACTACAAGCAACCACAGACTCATTCAACGAAAGACACCAGTTAACACTAGCAGCACTGTGATTTTTTTTTTATCTCAGTCTATAGCTACCTGTTAATTTGTAAAGATGAACAGGCAATGAATCATCCTTCAGTTTTATAGTTATAGTTGACTAATGCATGTTAAAGGGATAGTGCACCCAAAAATGAAAATTCAGCCATTATCTACTCATCCATATGCAGTATTCAAGTTGTAAAAAAAAAATCAGGGGGGATGGTGGATTTTATCACATACGGACATAATTTGTGCTGATGGCGCAGAGGGTCTGCCATAGCACCACCGCTCTTACATAGATAGGGTCAAATGCACAGGACAAGTGCAAAATCATTTCTTCAGATGGGTCAACGGATGATACTAATAATAATCAATGTCAATTTTACTTTTAGAATATTGAATTATAGGGTATTATAGTGTATTGAATTAGTGTATTTGTATTTAAGAAAACTACATATTTTCTTGAAAATGCCCAACATTCGAGTGTGGATTTTAAAAAACCCACTGAAGATAAAATAGTTTTGGAGCTGAAAATAATTTCTCACCTTCCTTTTAATATCACTGTTTAACCCTATGGGCCCTAGGCCTTTTCTGGAACTTTTTGTGCCTTTACTTTTAAGCTGATATCACAGTCATTATAAAGGCATACACATGCTATATCTTGTTTTTTTCCGGACAATCTGGGCTAACCAGATTTGCCATCATTACATGTCCTTCTGTGTGCCTGTATTTTATATTAATTTTTATATCAGTGAAAAAAAATCTGTGTTACTAAAATCTTACATTTTTACATGTATCTTACCATAGCAAGTAAGAATATAAGAACCATGATGGTGGGACATTCTGTCACTTCACAGTTGTCCAAAACATGTGGTTTGTGCCAGGCGGACATGATTGCCAGTATTTTTTCATTATTGCAAGAAATTCCGTTGACTCATTCACAAGTCAAAAATGTGTTTTATCTGAAAGAAACATGCAATATTTACATCTAAGATCATAGAAAAATAGTAATAATATTATTCCTCGCTATATGAAATGACTGATAACAAGATCTGTATAATGGGTTGTAAAGAAATTCATCAGGTTTTTATTTTGTAGACAATTAATCTGGATTTATAGCGTGATGGGATGACAGCACAATGATGTGTGTGGTATCCCTGGAAAGCTCAGCTCCTGCGCTTTCTTTTTTTTCCGCTGTGAAAACATTGGACTACTGACAAGTGCTTGATCTTGTCGGAAAGCTAAGGTTCCGCTGTTTCACATGATATGCATGGCTTCGCTATGACGGAGAAAATCAATAGAGAAGAACAGGTGTGAATAGGCATAACATCCACAGCACACCTTGCTGAGATAAAATATAAAAATATTTTTGCATGCGTGCCCTCGTCCACAGTATTTCAATCGATATGCGTAAAACCAAAGGTAAAACTAAATGTTGAAATAGCAGTAATACCACATTCAAAAAAATGACACAAGGGATGGAAAGGGGGGATGGCAGTTTTAGAAGGGGGATGATTTTGACCATTTTTATTTCAAGGGGGATGCCCCCCCATCCCCCCTCAACTCGAGTACTGCACATATGCAGATGGAGGCTCAGGTAAAGTTTTAGAGTCCTCATATCACTTGCAGAGATCCAAGGGGAGAGGAGGTAGCAACAAAACTCCATCTTATGGTGTCCCAGATTCAAACATCCAAAAACACATAACTGAAACCACAAAATATCTCCATACTGCTCGTCCGTAGTGAACCAAGTGTCCTGAAGCCCCAGCGTAAAAATTTGTTTGGAAAAATGTCATTTGAACTCTGTTTTAGCCTCACTGTAGCCTGTAGCTCTAACTGCCTCTCTGTACACCGCGCTCACGTGTGTGCGCTTGCGCGAGACAGTGAGACATGGGCACCGCATTCATGTTTGTTCACGTGTGGACTCTAAAACTTCACCTGAGCCTCCATCAGCATATGGGTGAGTAGATAATGGCTGAATTTTCATTTTTGGGTGCACTATCCCTTTAATTTGCCATCATTAGAACTTTGTTACAAAATCTTTGAAACTAGTCACAACTGTGCACGTGCATCATAGGTGCACTCCTACTTAAACATATAGCACCAGACCTGTGGTAGATAAAATCTACTGGTCAGCCATTGAAATAATCAGCTGGTGCCTATGAACATTAGGCCTGCTTTGTCTACCTCTGTCTGAAATCAAGAATTTTGACAGTAAATCTGACATTGTAAACTTCACGAGTGGTGGAGGACAACAGAAAGACTGACAGGTGTAGCTGCAACAACGAAGGGGGTTGGGGTTGTAAATCACAAAGAGTAGCTACTTTGCAAAGTTCATATCAACCAATTCACTGGAATTTGTTGAAACATCTAAAACCACAGAACGTCAAAATACAAAAGCAGTCTATGCTATTTGGAATTCTTCAACTGGGCATAATTATAAATAAATAAATCCAAGATGCACATCAGTTGAAGCAAATATAGACAATAATCCCCCTGATGTTCAACATTCATTGAAAACTGCCTTTACAGCTCACCTTTATGTAGTCCTTAGAGCTAAAAAGATGTGAAACTATTTGACTTTCCCGCTCTTCAATCAGAAAACACTTGTTTGATGGAAGGGATCAAGTGCGCCCTGTGGGTAGAAACATCTCTTCAGCATCCCTGTGAGATCTGAATGTTTGGCTTATGGCAGAAGCACTAGGAATGCACAGTTGCACTGTTCAAAAGTGTTTTTGACTTTGACTGTTTAGCTTTTGTACATGTTAGACTCCTTCTTGGCATGTGTGTCTGGATATGTCCCCTGAGTGAATTATCGCACCTCACTTGTCTTAAGATGTGATGTGTGAAAATAAGTCAAGGCCTGCTAATTGATTTAGTTCTTGTCCCTGGGGTTTCTTTTAATCCAATTATTAGAGTGCACTTAATGATTTTAATTTAGTTTCTGAAACGGAGAGTAAATATTATCCTTTATTTCCTAGTTAGAGAGCAATAGATGATGAAAAAACAGACCTTGCAGTGACACTGAGTCACAGTGTTATTGTGGGCCTACAATATTCTCAGACAGAGATGTGACTATACCATTAGTGTTGTTTAATAAAATCACTGCTGTGGCAAGGAAACTAAGCAGATCCTCGCCACATTATGTCCAGTAATTTTGAGTGCCCCCCCTCAGCAGCACAGAGTCAGGGCTCAGGTGTTACAGTGAGGTGCAATTCAACAAGACAATTACCGCAAAAACCTGACCCATGCTCTCTGGGACTGTAAATGAATTTCCGCTATTATTTCACTCCTGGCAAGAATTTTTAATAACTGCCACCTTCCCTTTTTTCCAAGGAATAGATTAGTTAAATGTCATGCAAACATGTAAATTAATTAATAAACAGAAGCTCTGGATATTATGGATTTGTATTATTCAGCTTTGCTGTGTTTAATGTTGTGTTCCATACAAATACCATGCTCCGATTTCTTGTCTGGCACTCTGTGCAGGGAAGGCATGTGATTGGCACAGTTTAATTTTTACTGGGAAGCAAGGTTGCCGAAGCATGAGTGACAAAATCATAATGGAATTACGTTCACAAATATTGAATGTCTGAGGCAAATATCTGACAATCGCATACTGTTTACACTGGGCCTGGGCAACTTTGTAATATTAATGACATTTACAATTCAAGATGCCACATGGACTTAACTGTATCTTTAGAGTAAGTAACTGAGTTTCATAACAGCTGTATGCCTACGTATACTGTACCTGTTCTGGTGGGTAGCAGGTGGGAGAAAAAGACTGAGGGGAGGAAAGCAAGGCTAGATTGACCTGCCAGAGAACACCATGGCAAAAACAGGCAGCTATTAAGTCCCACTTCCTCCCACTCCCTGTGCATTGGGTACAATTTTTCTTAGCTGGAAATCCACATTTCCCCAGATTTGCAATGTGGTTATTGGATTAAACATAAATTAATTTGGGAATGCGAAAGAGAGTGAGAGGAGATGAAGAGTAAATGGCTGGCAGGATGGAGAAAGTTTGAGTGTAGCTGTTGAGAAAATATTGCACTTCTTCCCCTTCTGTTTTTAATTTATTAGGGTTGATGCTAGTTTATGTGTGTGTCTGTCTGCAGAATTGGAGTCTGGGAGTTGCTCAGTTTTTAGTTTCTTAGTTGTCATTCCTTACGGGCATGCAGGGATAGTAATTTCACTTAGGTGCTAATGACATTTTTGGCACTATCTGCTAGCATACTGTGTATTTATATATCTACATACTTATGTAACTTCTAAATAAGTGTATTTTGGACGAATGTGTGCTTTGACATGACCTGGGTTCTAAATGAGTAAAACTCCGTAGCAGTGTTGGAATGGAAGTAATTATGTTTACTTAATTGTACTTAAGTACAATTTTAAGGCAATTGTACTGCACTTTACTAAAGTATTTCCATTTTAAACTACTTTATACACTTTTAGAAATAAAGGTGCTAACTACCATATAAGGTTCTTTGGCTTGTCCCAATACAAGAACACTACATATAAAGGTTATACCTAGAACCACCGCTAAAAGGTTCCAACCAGAATCCACTATGAGAGGTTCTACGAAATAAAATAAAATTAAAAAAAAAAACAACCTTCTATATTTATCTTAAAGACTTATAATAGACTTATAGAATGGGTTGGTATGATATTCTATAAAAACTGCATGCTCAACAGTTAATATGATATCCTACAAATGACGTTACTTCCTTAATGTACAGTTACGTAATAAACATAAAGTTACAGAGGTTATGTTTAGACAAGTGTAGGAACTGTGGTTAGGTTTAGGAAAAGAAACACAGACGTACCTTAAAATTACACAAAGATCACTCAAAGTTCACAGGGTTCCAAACTCTTGTAAGACTGCTCCCCTGCTTACTCCTCAATACATAAGTCCCATGATTGCAGCCTTTCAGTATGGGGGATATGTATTAATTTGGGGGCATTCCTTTTTGTGGGAAAACATACAAAAAGTTTTGTGAGAACAGCCTGAACCAAATTCCTCTCTGGGGGTATTACAGACCTTACCACATTCTAAGGGTGCTAACAAGAACCCACCGAGAGGGTTCTACCATGTACCCTTTTACATTGCAAGATGTTGATGTTGTCCAGGGCAGCCCACTACAATAATGGTTCATTATCAAGTTGTTAGCGGGTGGAGATTTCGTAACTATTTCAATAGTGTCATATGGTTGGGAACCAAATGCCCAGTACTGGGTACCTATGTTGAAAAAAAGGAAAAAACAAAACATTAATCAGACCATGTGGTATTGGCAGAAATAAAAACAGCTGATAAAGGGGATTTCAGATACCTTTAGAAATAAGATTTGAGGCATAGATAACCATTTGAATATTTGATGAGGATCTTTTAGCACCCATCCTTTCAACAACCTTTGATGAACCCTTTTCTTCTAAAAGGGGTTCTTTGGATGATCATGGCTCTTGATAGAATCATTTCTTTTTCAAAGAACCCTTTCAAAAAAAAAAAGAAAAAGAAAGGGTTCTTCAGAAGTAATTCGTCCATGGTAGCCCTTCAGGAAGAATCCCTTTAGAACTCCTATTTCTAAGAATGTGCTTGTACCCTATTATATTTTAGAGGCATATTGTCAGTGGTGTAGTGGAGGTAATATAAGCATATGGGGTATACCCACGTCTTTTTCTGCCCATGTACAGTATACAAACCTATCCTACCCATTGGGATATGGAAGTAAGTGTACCCACATTCTCCTCACTTACCTACCCATCTACCTGTAATACACCTACCACTACACCACTGCAAAGTGTACTCTTTACTTCACTACATGTATTTGATAACTTCAGTTACTTTGCAGATTTACATTATTAATACAAGATGGAGGTCAGCTTATTAATTATGATGTTTAAGTATTGGTTAATCCACCCAGCAGTATATAAAGTAAATATAATCATTCCCAAATTTACCAGCACAGCAAACATTTACACCGTTAACATGATACATACCAATGTGCTGCTAATTATACTTCAGTAATATAAATATGCCTATGAAATGGGCCATTCTTCGGCATCTTTATACTTTGTTGAGTTTCTGGTCACCTGTCGAATGTATTTACCTTACTTTTAGCTGAGCATGGCTCAGGTATTTAGATATATATACCTGTAAGTAAACCTGTTGGTAAATACCCTGAGTTCTGAAGCTACAACCCTTGTCATTCTTCACTTAGACACAAAGAAAGGTGGTGGGATGGTACACATTTGAACTGTACCTATAACAATAAGACCCATATTGTGAGCGTGCATTTCTTTAGCCTGTAAGAAATGTAGCTTTGCATTCAGTGAACTTTACAAATTCCTGCGGCACTTAAAGTGGGTGCATTAAAGTTCAGTATCACACTTTCCACATAATCAATAGACCCAGAAGTTCAGAGCTTGCACAGTTTCAAAAGAAACCAAAACCAAAAGCTTTTCTCAAATCTATACGACAAATACTCTCACAAGAGGGACTCAGAAAAACACTGACACAGACAAATCTGTCCCTCTGCAATACATTCAGAGACACGGAAATGTGAAATGCCACAGGGGAGCTTGTCCTTCTCTTCCCCGACACAGACTGTTTAATATGTAACCATGCCGTTCTTATGTACTGTTATTGTTTAGGGCTCTTTTAAATGCAACAGCGACTGCACTATAATTAGAGCGTAAAGCTTGTGGGTCTGAACAATGTGAGCAATGTTTTCATGAGTTCTTTTGTTGCTCTTCATCTCCTTAACTTTACTCAATCTATCAGAGCTTAAGAATTAATCAATGTATTTATAATGGCCTTCAAGCCCTGTGGCGTTTCTCACGGCTATGCAACCAAATAGGATGCAAAGCTGTGATCCTCAAAGAATTTCCATCACAGGAATAATGCCATCCCAGGGCACCGCTGCAAACGCTTGCCCCGAGCATTAGGCACAGATAATTTAAACACATAAGCAGGTTCTTAGCGCACCTTAATCAATGCCAACGGTGTCTTTTAGTTGGGAGGGAGGGGAAGGCAATAAAGAGATAACACTGGTATAACCTGGGGACTTGCTGCAGAAGAAATATGGAGCGCTGAAGCCCTCTGGGTAATGAGAAACAAAACTCCTGACAAAGACTTCTCCTCCTGGAGTTTCTGCACCACAGCAAAGTCACATAATGAGCAAGATCACACCGCATACATTTGATGAATTCTTATGAGTACAGGAGAAGCTTACCGGAATGCCATTTGACTGGAAGAATAAACAGTGCAATAAAAGTTAACATGAGCATTCACCAAATCAGTGTGTGGCACATGATGTTTGAAAATAGCTTTTTTGGAGCAGACATGTCAGCGCAAATATCGGCAAGCCTCTCAAAATCCCATTGTGCTGAAATGCTTTATGATATTGTCACAAATAAAAGACATAAAAAAGCAAACAAAGCAGACAAGTGAAATTTCATATTGCAGTGTGTAATAAAATAGGGCAACAAGCATAATTCAAAAAACCTATCGAAAAAGTGAAATTCTTCAACGTAGCACTTCCTGCTGTAACCAGGCATCCACATCAACAGCCTGTTCCCCCATCTCCCATGAAACTGATATATGAAACCATTTCCCCAAAACCAAACATGCCCGAAAACATTATTAGTGCCATTTCCTCTTCCGTATTAAGGGGAGAAGTGCTGAAGGCAGATCGGAGAAAGCCTTTCCCGGTGATGAAGTGCCTTCCTCTTTAGGTCTCTCTCACATCACAGAGGAAATGTGTGAGATTTATCAGTGTTGCCCCTCTCAGGAGCTTTCTCTGTGGCGAAGCAGCTCTCAGAGGATGCTGTTGTGCTGCTCTTTCTCGGGGAGCAGGTGTACTTTCGCCACATCGGGGCTTTGAATTATATCTTTGATAGGGTTGTCAAAAACACAAAATGAGAGATAGATAACGGGAAAACAGCGGACGTGTGAGTATAAATAGCATGCAAAGCTGCTGAAAGAACACAACAAAAGATGAATCAAGATTATACCCATGACTCCGTCCATGGGAAGCTTGTTTTGAAATTTACCTAATTTCAAGGCTTTTTGGTATGGTTCATACATTATAAATGTTTTTGCTTCTCCCTTGACCTTTGTGGGTCTTGTATTAGTAATGCTGCCCTTGCATGTACTAGACCAGATTGTGCACCACTTTCTGCACCTTAATGATAACGACGAGGTCATAGCCTTTACCCACTGCAAGTAATTAGGCTTGTACAATATTATATAGGGCCCTATGTACAGGACTCGAGACAGGCCTTTAGTTTGAATTAGAGAGGCTTTGCAGTGGCAACACACATGTTGTAGCAACCACATTAATTTACCAAGAAATTGTATTTGATACACTCAGTAAAGTTAGTAAAGACGTTACATAATTTCTCTGTGCTAATAATAAAAGTCATCAAATGGTTTAGAATGCTCCAGCTAGAATTTTAAAGGAGTAGTTCAGATCTTTTGATGTAGGGTTGGTTGTATGAGTTCCTTATCCATGGCCAGTGTATTACATTCAGTTGAGAAGCCACTCTGACATTGTCACATATTGACATTTGGTCATAGACTTTACACATCGACATATGACGTACATGGTGCCCTAGTCTAGCCAATGGACGCCAGCACGCTGGCTGACTCTGTCGTCTGTGGACATTCCCATTGGAAAGTTGTAATAGAACTAGTGCTGGCTCCCAGCGGCAGTGATGTGATTGGATCCAAATCCGTGTACTTCCGTACTTCCTCGATCAACGGCTGATTAGCTTTGCCTTACACCCGCCTACACCGGAATTGCATTTCCCCGAATTGTTGTCCATAATACAACACAAAAGGAAATGTTCAGTGCATCCCAAGAAGAGATTAAAATAGATATGATTTCATTTGATTCAGCTATATTGCAGAGCTGCGTCCACAAGATTGGAGAAATTAAGGATTTACAGCAGATGTTTACGTGCCGTACCTATGGCAACGCCGCCACGTGGTCTGGATATCCCTGCCCATTTCTATTACGAAGATCGAATGTCCCCAGACTCCCATTCCGAAGTAAGCGAGGCTGGTCACGCAAGGCTAAAGGTGCCCTGGATGCGTTGGTTGTTGATATTCTGGGAAGCCATGTTAACTTCTGCCTGTTGCATGCATTGTCTGTTTTCAAAATACTCTTAGGTTTTCACAGGAAATGTACACATTGTATACAGTCTCTTTCAAAAAACAAAACACAGGACACCGGTACAACACAGTGAATTGACATAGCTACATTAAGCCAACACACGCATCTGGTTGGGTCCAGGGAAAAGAACAGAGATTGGCTTTACAGTCACATCAAAGAAAACACCAGCCTCCTGAGTGAAAGTCAGTGGACCCATCTACCACAACTCCCGCCTACTCAGGGTTTCACCCTCTTAACTTCCGTTGTTGTCCCACTGCATTTCTCCATGACGCTGCCAGGCACAGTGCCACAATACCGGCTGCGTATCATGCCTACATGAAAGGACAGTTGTTTTAGTCTGTGTGTGACACAAGAAGTCACTGCCCAACCTCTTAAGTTGCTGAAATGCATTTTACTGCTGTCCCCGTGTACGGCAGTGCAATGCTTTATCTCCCTGGTACTCCTGCCTGCTTCTCCAAACTGGGGGCATGCCAACCAACATCTATTGCATGTAATACACTGACTATGAATAATGACCTCATAAAAACACCACCTCAAAAGATCTGAACTATCCCTTTAACTAACACAAAAACACTTGATGATATTTCACCAATTTTAGCCTCCCTGCCTATCCATGCAAGATCAGCCTTTACAGAAACAGTCTGATTCTTTTGAAACCTTTAAATCCAAACTTAAAACTCATCTTTTATCATTCTTTAATTAATTCAGGCCTTGAACGTGTTTCCATTATCCTTGCTGTGGGTCGGTGTCAGTCTGAATGAATCTATTAAGCCCAGTACTTTTAGTCCATGTTTGTCCTGCAGACAAAAATACTGTATACTTAGTGGAAACCACAGCCTCTCTCTGACCCTCTGTTTGTTTGGTGTCCCACATGCACATGTGCGCAAGCTGTGTGCCTATCTCTCACTCGTGTTCTTTCTCTCTTGTCCCTACTTTCTCCCTGTCCTCTCTTTTCACTCAGGCGTCTCTGTGCTGGACCATCTGCTGTCCTGGGACCTCTCTCTCTCTCCCCTGGTTGTCGGTGCCTCATTCCAGATGTTTTGGATCTGGAGCTTCCTCCTTTCATCCTCCAGGAGATTCAGCCTCTCCTCTCGTCTGTCTCTCTCTCCCTTGTGGGCAAGTAGTCTTTGTCTCTCTCCTCTCCCTCTGAGTGTGTTCATTTCCTTTCTGCCTGTGTGAATAGTGTGCTTTAGCTTTGCCTTTTCTGTGTTTGTGTAGTCTATACCTCTTGTCCTTGTGTGGCTCAGGTGTGTCTGGCAGCACCTAGAAGCACCTGCAACCATATTCTTCATATATGTTTACAGTCTATTCAATACTGTAATTTTACATTGGTGTATCCTGTACAAAGCATCTACTGCATGTCTGTCCATCCTGGAAGAGGGCTGTTGCTCTTCCCAAGGTTCATTTCATTCTTATTGTCTACCATTAAAGGGCTTTTACTGGGAGTTTTCATACCCAGACTGAGATTTGAAGAATAGAGGGTTTTATATTCTGCACAGATTGTACACCCCCTTTAGGCAAATGTGTGATATTGGGCTATGTAAATAAAACTGAACTGACTTAAGTATGTCCAGTCCATCACCGTGCTAACACACACAGACAGAACATTACATTGACATTAAAGGCAATTTAGTGTTTCACTTCACCTGCGTTCCATGTCTTAAAAAATGGAGCACTCACAGGAAAGCCACACAGTCATGAGGACAACATGCACAACGCCACATAATGAAGACCCAGCCGGTATGCTTAGTCTTTGAAAGGCTAACGTGATGTTATTTTTAATGACTTCTAATGTGCTAATCCTGAAATATAATCCATATATCCCCATCAAAATGTGTGTTTAACCTTTTTTCACCTTGGAGAGTGAAAATCAAAGGCTTGTGAATAATAAGCCTCATTAAATGTTTAGTTTTAGTTGGAAAGAGCACAGAATTAAGTATCAAAGGGAAAGTTCGCCCCCAGATTAAAAACTACATATCATTCCTCTTACCTGTAGTGCTATTTATAGGTCTAGATTGTTTAGTTGTGAGTTGCAGAGTGTTGGAGATATCAGTCGTAGATAGGTCTGCCATCTCTCCAGTATAATGGAACTAGATGGCACTCAGCTTGTGGTGACGAAAGCACCAAAAAAAATACATTTGAAAAACTCAACAGCAATGTCTCTTTCCAGGAATCATGACCCAGTTACACAAGATGATCCACAGACCTTATTGTGAGTAGTTACATATCAAAACTATTTTCTTTCTATCAAACAACACCAACCAACCATATCAAGTGTGTAGTGCTAGGTGAGCTAGCAGTAGATGCACATTTGTACGGTGATATGGTTGGCAGATGAAGATTGGTAGAAACTGCTATGGGCTGTTCTTAAAGCTATAGTTGGTAATGTCGGAGAGCTAGTAAGATTTGAAAGTGGCACCTCCTCTAAGCTCCACCACCCTCCTCCCCCTCCCGTCAGTGGTCCGTCCAAAGCCACGCCCCCACAAACTTGAACGCACATACTGCAGTACACCGACAGAGAAGCTAATGTTGGCACCGGGCTAATACGAGCTACAAAAGTAGCTAAGTTGGCTAACGTTACATATTTCATGAAAATAACAAATCCCCCAGAAGCAAAACAAATAATTACCTGTCTAACAGATAGACAGCAACCTCTGCATCGCTTGTCAGGCCCTTCAGCTCCCTCAGTTATCTCCACTGTTCAAAAGCTGCACCGATGTTGACTCTGGTTTGTCCTCTCGCTTTATCCAAAGCCTTTTTCGTTGCAGCCTTTTCTGCCTCCGACTTTATTTTCTCAGCCTGTTTAGCGGGGCAAGCCATTACAAGTAACGCTGGAAGTGGTACTTTTGGCTGCATTATCTCTGCCATTGTTCAGCAAACTCCTGCTAACTCGGTATTTCTACTGAGCAGCGTGCTGAATATTTCCGGCAACGGTAACACGTGATGAGTGCGCAGGGAGGAGGGAGGGACAGAGGGGGGCATGGGCAGGACCAGAGCGATATATAAGGACGAGACATGAAGGCATCTGATTGGTTTTTTCCATTCGCACCGAATGGCAGGGATTGGTCAGAGTTTTTACAGGCCTGCAGCTGCCACAGAGGTCGGATTTTTTTCGTTCCTTTTTCTGAACACATTATGTATTGACTACTCTCAGGATGGAAAGACCATTTCACCCAGTATAACAAGAAGTGTTTCTGAACAGGATTAGTAACTATAGCTTTAAGAACTATTAGTATGTATATGAAAAGCAATACACCAGAATTCATATCTAACCTACATAATATTGAGCCAGTAATTTGTATATAACCTACGTAATTGACCTTTTGCTAAGTCCCGCCCCTCGAATGCAGACTGGCCAATCATAGCGTAGCATCAGCTAGCTCTGAAAAGGGTCTGACAACAACATGACTGTGCTCCATAGACTCGTAGAATCATATCAGATTTTCTTCATTTTCAGGCTGGTCTTGTGGATTTCAAACTAAACATTGTGTCTGGGGCTCATGTATCAATGACATTCCCTGTAACAAGTGTCATGTATCAATGACACTCGTTTCAGGGAATGGTTCCAAGGAGATATATGTTATTTCCCATTCCAAACCCTGAAAAGTGTAAGGTTAGCTCAAGATCTAGTTACTGAAGGCATAGCCTACTGAATGTATACACATACTGCTTTTCCTTTTTAATGATTATAACACTGAATGAAGGCCCATCTTGCTTTACAGAAAACAGTGAAGGGAAGCAGGGAAACTTTGCCAATATTAAACCAGCTGTGTGTCATCGCAGTGTGTGCAGATGAACGGCAGGGGGGGAAGCCCAACACGGTTCATCTGCACACACTGCGATGCCACACAGTTGGTTAAATATTGGCAAAGTTTCCCTTTAAATTTATTGTTTTCTGTCTCGATTGCCAGTAATGTGGTGGCTCAATTTTACACTGTGATCTGTAGCCTATAGTTAGACTTTATCTTTATAACCTGTTTTTGCCACTAAATGAGTCTGACATCCTGGTTATACCCTTTAAAAATATATTGGATGCCATTCTGTCTGCTTCTCCCTGAAATTTATTTTTCAATTTTCCAAAATTTGACAATATTTCTTCAGGGAGTGCGGTTAGTGACAGTGTGGGCTCCATGCTAGCTCTGACAGCTTGACGGATCATCACAAAGGGGGAAGGCTTAACCAAGAGTCTCTTGTTAAGGTTGCGGTCATGTGGTTTATGGTAGTAAAGAAGGAAGTAGTATAAAGAGCAAAAGTCTGCCTCAGGAGGCAGGCTGGGTCAAACAAACACAAAACTTTCCCCCAGGAGACTTATGTTTGTGTCCTGTGTAAAACACTGACTTATGTTAAGGTATGTCGTTACCATGTTTCTTTTCCTAAACCTAACCCAGGGAACCTGACAATGCCATTAGTTTGGTGCTGATTTGTTAGATATTATATATACTGTTAAATGAGGATACATTAACCCGCCCATAACAAGGTCTATAGACTATCTTTAGCAATCAAGTCTCTTCTTGGAAAGAGACATTGCTGTAGACTTTTCCAAATGTTTTTATTTTGGCACTTTGAGCACCACAGGCTGAGTGCTGTCTAGTTCCATTATATACGAGAGCAGGAAAACAGTTCTACAGCCAATATCTTTAACACTCAGCAACTCACACTAAAATAATCTAAATTAATAAACTGCACCAAAGGTATGAGAAAAAAATGTATTTTTGATTGGAGTGAACCTACCCTTTTAGGTATGGATACATAAATACTTACTGTCTAAGTAGAGGGTCTGTAGGGGTAAGGGCCTCCCACAGATCCTCAGCTCACATTCTTGAAAACACATCAAACATGTGCTCCAGCTATATGTTAAACTTTACAATTTATGTAAAGTACTACAAGGTGTTGTTAGCAATAATTAAAAATTACTGGACTGAATCATCAACACATCTCTCAGGCAAATATACCTTGTGGTGCTCATTAATAATGCCTGTGCCTATTAATGAATTTTGTTGACAACCTACAACGACCAGTGTAACAGTATCAGTCAAGCAAACAATCACAAAATCCAACAGCTGAGCGACCACACACATCTCAGGAGTGACTTAACAAAGCTCCATAATGCAGGCAAGTGAAGCCAGATGAAGCCATCCCTCATTGAGAGCGTGTCCCAGGATTACATCCCCTCTTGCTGGGAAGCATTTAATTTCTCCTTTCGGCACAGTGACACTTCAATCTTTTCCCTGTAATTACACATTATTAATGTTATGTAATTTGGCAAGACAGAACCTTGGATGCTGTGACACAGTTATTGACATTAGCTGGCGATGCTTCTTTCCTATGGCTTCAATGAAAAGACCGTGCCTAATTATGGCCCGATTAGGGTTTTTATCTCTGAGGCTGAGTGGTACCGCTGACAGCACATGGACACGACTCCGCAGTCTGTTTCCAGTGCCAGGAAGCTCAGTATTTTCATTATGTTAGACTATATTAGTAATCTCTGTAGAGTAATACATCATGAATCCAGTGGTTGTTGTACAGTAGATGTATAATTTATTAATGTCCCATGTCAGTTTATAATCTAACGACTGAAGAATACTCACCATATAATTGATGTCTGCACAGTGACAGTGGAGTGCCAGTGTAAGCTCCAGGAACTTTGGTCCTTATTCTTCCACAGAAACAAAGACGCAAGTTTTATCATCAAACACTCTCAGGAAAGAAAGAATAAAGTGAAAATGCTCTCCATCTTCAGACTGCAAAATAAATAGTGGAGTGAAAGATGGCATTCTGAGATGTCGTTTCTACCAGTAATGGCTTGGTTGCTCTGACGTCTAAGCTCTCTATTGTAAGGTAATTGAGGTATTATTACATTGTGAAATTGGGTCAGTTTTATCCTGGGAGGAAATAGGCAACAAGACCGCAGACCCTTCTTTTCAGAGAGATTGCCATCTAAGGCACATATAGAGGTTTCAAGAGATGATCGATACTCAGAATCAGAAGTGGTGACTGTAGGTCGTGACCCTTAAGATTATTTCAAAAACCCAATGGTTTCTCTGTGACCTTTTGTAATATATCATTTTGTCATATAAAGTCTTCTTGAATTTTATTTTCATGCCTCGGTGCTTGCAGGTTTTTTTTGTTTTTTTTTTACTGAAGTCACGTTCTCATGCCAATAATAAATGTCTTATATTTAGTTGTCAGGGGAGGGGTGAAAAAAATAGCTATATTTTATATTGTGGCCAGCATGAACAAAGACTGTCAAACAGTGTTGAAAGCATTATAGGATGCTTAACCTTCACACACACATATACATCTAATAAATGGCAGAGAGAACTGCCTTAGAATGAAGAAATAAAGTCTCCAAAACGTTAAATGTACAACAACGTAAACTGTCCAGTGAAACCATGTATCTCAAAACCTGGTGAGCATACTGTATATTTTCTGATAAAATGAAGGATTACGTGCTACAATTTTGGTAAATTCTTTTTTGTTTTCAATCTCTAAACTATTTAAACACTCACTGAATTGTAACAGGACAAGATGTCTTATGTTGCTATAGCCAAATTGTCCAATCAGAAGTCAGAAAATTAAGGCTCCCTACCGTCCATTACTCTTGGTGGGTGATGACATAGATGCCTGTAAAGCAAAGGGTACTGCAATGCTTTGTGATCCCAATCACACTGACATGTTTAGCGCAATGACAGCTGCCTTACTGTTGCTAGGCAACCATGTAATAAGCTGTCTGTCACTTGTGTGTCAGCTGATACTGTGATAATATGGGTTACAGATAACTGTCTCTTATAATGATCAACAGCAGCTACACTAAGACAATCAAAAACAGAATAGTAACTTGACAAGCAAACACTATTGTTCCTCTGCTCCATAAAATGTGGGGTGCACATCAGCAGTGCACAGGATGTTTCAAACCAGAAAAAAGGCCATTTCTGCTGCCAAAATGGTAACCAATGTGTGATCACCAACTAAGTGGATATCTAACAGCTGGAGCCATGAGGGGTGGAGAGTTGATCTGCCCACAGAAAGTTTTGTTAGTGTCAATTTTGTGAATGAGAGACCATTATTAACTTATTGTTGAACACAGTCTAACAGAAGTATTTGAAATGGACACAAGCTCTTAACAACGCATCGTGTGGTGGTGGGCACAACATAAAACTACAAGCAAGCTAGCAAACCAAAAAACAGTGCCAATGGGAAGTCTGATGGTCACAATTTCAAACATTTCATCAACATGGCCAACATTATGAAACATTTGCAAAAAGAAAAGTACCTAGTTAAAGTCATTTACGTAGTTATGTAAAGTCTGTAGAGTCACATAACTACATTGGCCTTTGGTTCACAAACAGCGGTCTCCTGGTTAAAAGTCCATGTTGGTTTGACCTCAGCAGACTTTCTTTCTCTATATGAACAAAAGTTCCTCATTGATTTTGCACCAACATTGTTTTTTTTGTGTTGCCAGCACATAATTTTTTTTTTACACATTTTGTGTCCACCACCAGTTAATGCATTGTTTAGAGTTTAGAGAATTTCTATGAGATATGGTTGAATTGGGTTAAATTCACACTTATATTTCACTATTATTCTGAATATGAAATTATTTTAAGTTTGATATGGGCTATTTCAGATATTCAGAAATAGGCCTTTTTCCACTTTCGCTTTCCAATTAGGACATGTGGGATATGCCGTTATTACTGGGGCTTTCATAGCATTAATGGGTATGTATACAGCCTGTTCAGAATGTGCATCTCAACTGTGGTTTTTATCACAGTTGGCCACACACTGCGTCTTGTCTGTTTATGGTCAGCTCTGTGCAATGTCATGGCTACAGTGTATTCAAACCAACTAGCCAACACCTTGCTAAGTATAAAATCATGCCCTGAAGAAATCCAACATTTCCGATCGCAAGGAGTAACACACTTATTTTCAAACATCATGAATGGCTTAGATGTTAACAGGTTTGTGGATATGCACAAATATCGCAACGTCAGCCTTTTCAAGAGGGTTGATGAAGGCATGAAAGATGGAGGCTGTGTTGGCACAGTCCAATAAGTCCGTTCCCAGAAGAAACTTTGAAAAAAATCCCAAGTTGATGCAAAAGAGACAAAACCAGATAAGCGACTCCAAGCTGTTCCACTGTTCTACATTTTGACATGATAAATGACACATTAGGGAACGTTAATCTGAGTATGCAGGGCTGCGTGTAAACAGGAGTATTAGCAGGAATGTCGTCTTTTTTGAAATAAGGAAAAAAAGAACAGAATATTTTGTGCATGTAAATGTTGTCATTGTTATACATACATAGAAAAATCTGAGAAAAAAATGTCCCCCTTATTATACATATATGAACAATATTTCAGTTAAATCAACAATACTAGCTGATAGTCAGCCAAGAAGGAAACAACTGTGAATGAAATGGTGATTATGAAGCCTGAATGAACCAACTGGTGCTAATCAGCTCATACAAGCGCCACTTCAGTGTTCTGCCTGGACTTACACCATGCTTCAGCCACTTTATAGGATCATTGTTGTTAATTGCTCATATTTTTGTTTGGATATCATTCATATCAGTAATAAATATAATGGACTCACAAATGTAATTTGCAAAAAGGTACAGGTCCCACAGCAGTGTTGTAAAAAGAAGTCCCATGAGGGAAGATACATAAGTGGTGTGAGGATTGTATGCTTATTGAAATTTACCTGTGCAATGGGGAATTGCTAATGACATTTTGGGCATGCTTACTGTTGGTTTCACCTCTAAATAAAATCCTTGAAATCATCCGGTTTAAATAATTATTGGCTTGTTTACAACCTGTCTGATCATTACTTGTGTGTTTTACCCTGAGGGGCTTAACTGTAGCCATGTTACATTACTCTAAGGAGTAGGATATTAATTGTTCAGAGCATCACTCATATAGGACATTAACAGAAATAATGGCCAAAACCATAAAAATAAGACCCTAGTTGTAATAAACCAACATTATCCTTTAACTACAGTGACCCAGCTCAGTATTTTGGATGGTCTACACCTCTTTACTTTGGCTCTGCCTTGCTTTGGCTGGGATATGACCCACTGGCAATTATTTTAAATACACACTTAATGTAACACAGCAATTTCCTGTCTAGCCACACTATTATGAAGCCAAGGATATAAATGTTGCTTTCAAAATGTAACCCTTTACAAACATTTTATTTTACGTAATTGTTTTGATCATGTCAACTCGTGTAACATGATGGCTCGCAGTTATTTTAATGTTACTGTGGCTCACTCACTGGCTGGCTGTATCTGCGCTATATAAATCCAGTGTGAGAAAGCAAGCTCTATTGTTTACTAAAGACTCCAAAGCAAGATTGAAAAGCAAAAGTTGCTTCCACAAGAGTGAGCATGGTGAGAGAGATCTTAAGGTTGCACCCCCACGAAAATAAATATGCTTATTGCTGCCAAAAGATGTCTTTGAGCAACTATTGCAAGGAGATGGCATGTCAGAATAAGACATTAAGCTTTATACAATGGAATGGGAAAAAACAGACACTAGGATATGTCAAAGGTTATCTGTATATCTTTTTAAAGCAGCAATGCACTGTCATTTCCAAGCCCTTGTGGGCCAGAAACAACACATCATCTAACCCTTGAGAGCATCTAAACATGTCTGTGTACTGCAGGGCCAGGGCGGCATGAAATCAGCCACTCTATGTGTAAATGGACTGTCAGATTCACAGGTGACTGGACACTGTCATTTTGAGAGACAAAAAAGAAACCACAGAAACCTTCCCGGCCGAGTGTCAGGCTCACAGCTGAAGTACTTATGTGGCTTTGTTTCTGCATGTTTTTTCATGAACAATTCCAGCAGGATGTCCCTAAAGTTCAAATAATTTACTGAGCAGAAAACATAGCTTCTGTGGTGTGAAAAGAAAGGATATGGGCATGTGGACCTTTACTGCAGCCTGTGTGTTTCTTTGCACTTGCTGAATATTTTGATAATACGTTTTGTGTATAGAGTTTGTATGTGCTGAGGTGAATTTTACTGCCTTGTGCAATTATGGAATTAGTGTAGAATCTTGGAATTTTAAATTGCAGTTTAAAAAAGAAACCAACAAAAAAACTTTGAATTTCAGTTTGTGTTCATGCAGTTGCCGTGTATTATAAAACAAACTATTGACACATTGAACATGCAATATGTATTTTTCTGCCACTAGGGGGTCTCAAACCAAAACAATAACAGAAGATGGAGTTGGATGACGTCACGAAGTAGCGTGGGATCATGGGAGTTGTAGTTATATAACAGATACAGATCCAACGTTCCTCACTCTGTGTAACTGAAACCGACCGTGGCAGTTTTTTTGGCAGAGCGAGCTTCAGCAGCAGAGAAATGCTCATTATATTCACTTTATGTTTCACTTTATGCAAATGGGGTCCGTCGGCCGGTGTAGCAGCCCGAGTCGATCTGGTACCTACACCGGATCGTCAAACTCTGATCTAACTATCAGTAGTAACGTTACTGTATAGGCTGACCAAATGTCCTCTTTTGCCCGGACATGTCCACTTTTCACGTCCCGTCCGGGGCTTTTTTATAAACTGATCATAATGTCCGGTTTTCCGTGTGTTAAAGTCATGGCTCTCTTGTTTAGCGACTGTCTCGCTAACCTCAGTTATTTACACTCTATTCAGAAATGCTATACTTACTTTAGCTGAATGGTTAGCAATCTGCTAGTTATTTGACAAAACTGTTAGTTAATTAGCTTTACAGTTAGCGATGGCTTCTCCTCTCTGCTCTCTCTTGCTCAGTATGTCTTATGTTTAGCTATTCATCTGCCTCTTTTATAAATGCAGTTCATTTACCGACATCAGCTCAGCATTATAGAAACCTATCGTTAGATGTTGTGGTTAACCAGCCTCCGCTCCACACCGCTCCGCAGTGGAGGCCGCTGGCCGGAGCGCTGGTGCCCCGGCGGGCAGCAGTGCTTGCAATACACTGGTGGAAATTATTAATGTTTCGATAACATCAGCCAGATGTTTGCTTACTTGTCTAGTAGAACACACGCGAGGTCGGCGTCAAATTGTAGTCCTAGATTTTCACAAAGTTCTTTCCATCTCAGAAAGGCCACACCAATATTTATCCTGGATTTAGCTCTCTTCTTATCCCAAATGTGACCCGTACGTTTCCGTTTTACCGGGTTGTTTACCAGGACAGCTTCGGTGTCAGAAGGTGCAGCAACCGTCAATGCATAATCATGATCCATGATGACTTAGCTTAGCCTAGCAACAGTAATGTTCATTCTCTGACGTCTCATCCGGTCTGCTGCTTCTTCTTCTCCTTCATTTAATGGCTATGGTAACTGGAGTTACGCCGCCATTGCGACCTAATGACACGGTCTGTAATTGTTATTTCATATTTATCTGGGTTTGAAAAATTGTTGGAAACATTTCTGATAATCAAAGTACACAACTAAACAAAATATATAATATTGGTTTGGTCGTTTTTAGAAATTTTTATGTGGAAAAACTACATATTATACCTTTAAAAAAATTGTTGGAAACATTTCTGATAATCAAAGTACACAACTAAACAAAATATATAATATTGGTTTGGTCGTTTTTAGAAATTTTTATGTGGAAAAACTACATATTATACCTTTAAAGAACTTGAGGAATATTCCAGTCACATTAAACACATAAAACTACCTGGCAAATCAGACACTGAACTTACAATATGTGACTTAGGCCCTGTCCATATGTACAGTACACAGACATTTTTGTAAATCAACATATTCTCACTCCCCATCCATCACATATTGTTGCTTGGTCAGTGGACTTTTGTACTCTAGGTGTCCTGGGTGCCTCTGTCATTGACATCATCAGCCAGCGTGTCAGTTTCTGTCTGTAATGCACCCAAACTCTAACATATTGCACGTATTTTAAAGGCTGTGATCACGTGACCAATGATGGAGTAATCAAATAAGCAGTCCTGAGAGGTCCTGCAAAGAAGTAGGTGCTGGATGGGTAAGAAAATCCCAGACCTTCCCCAGGCACTTTCCCCATACAAAATAAACTTAAAACATTAGTAAAATGCCTCTTTTTTTTTTTTTTTTTTTACAAATATTTCCTTGTGCAACAAACACACAGGTTGGCGTCACTTCTGTTTACATTCAACAATGTTATCAAACACAACGGAGCTAGCTCGCCTCTCCCCCCCTCGCTCTCTGTGATTCTGTCATGAAGGAGCGATAGCTGCTAGTTACCCTGGATTTACACACCTGTTCAAGGGATAGTGCACCCAACATGAAAATTTAACTATTATCTACTCACCCTCATGCCGATGGAGGCTCAGGTGAAGTTTTCGAGTCCTCACAACACTTGCGGAGATCCAAGGGGAGAGGGGCTAGCAACACAACTCCACCTAATGGAGGCTTATGGTGTCCCACATTCAAACATCCAAAAACACATAATTGAAACCACAAAATATCTCCATACTGCTCGTCCGTAGTGATCCAAGTGTCCTGAAGCCCCAACGTAAAAAGCTGTTTGGAAAAACGTCATTTGAACTAACTGCCTCTCTGGACACCGCATTCACGTGTGAGCGCCTGCGCGAGACCGTGAGACATGGGCACCACGTTCATGTGTGTGTGCCTGCTTTCGCTGGTTTTGCACTGGCTGGTTGGTGCAGTCTGGACCCAAATGTTTTTGTTGCCATTTGCAGAGTCTGGGCTGCCTACAGAGACTGGACTTTTTCACAGCATATTCAGAGGACATGTAGCTAGCAGATCATAAGGAGATGTTTGCTGTATGTGACAAAAAGTTTTCAAGCTTAGGATGACTTAGAGAGCCTTTAAGTTTATTATCACTGCACCACTTCACAGATGAACAGAGATGACTGCTGCACCCAGTGTTTTACTCCACCCCAGCATCCGCGATTTACAGCCATCCATAAACTATGGTTTTGAATCAGGACCAGTCAAACCAGCAAATGTTGGGACACTTCCCAGAGTGGGATTGTTGTCGATGAGGAATGGAAGGAAAAGTTAATCATGTTCAGAGCATGACTCATATGTTTTGAGTGAACTTCTTTATCCTTAAGTCAGAGGGGAATCATTGGTGATGAGATTTCTAGTAGATGTTTTGAAACACCGATTAGCCTGTGCACTTTGCTACCTTTGTGACAAGGGGAGGCTACTAAAGAGAGCGACAGCACTGGTTACCACTGAACGCTTGGAGTTGTTTCTGTGGTCTTGTGTGGACAGAGATATTTTGTAAAACGAAGGTCATGTAAACAGATTTTTTCTTTTAATGTTAAGGAAACATATTGATTGATAAAAACACTTTTCCTGTACCACTTCTTTATTTTTATCTTCATTTTACCAGCTGTATTTTTAATAGAAGACCATAATGGAGACCTTTGGTTGTAAGCTACTTTAGCCTGGCCTTTAGTTAAAACATGTTGGTAACATGAACAAGCTTTCATTACACTAGTGGACAGATGCCACTGCACAACACCAGAACTACTTCTCCTCTGTGGCAGTAAATACAACACATGGGCCATAACTATGGGTGCTTAACTAGATATTTAGGGCTGACAACATTATTCTGTGCTGGCACTCATAGACATACACACACTGGAGGTGAGTCAAATTCTAGGAAGGACGCTAGCTGAACTCCAACACAGGTGTCCATACCGCAGCTTTCTCAAACAGCCATAAATATACTTCTAATGACTATCACAGCACCCCTGGCCTTCTCGGAAGACATGTTGAACCAGACGGTGGCTACTCATGCTTAGCTCTGACCATGGATGCCTAGTTATAGCCTAGGTAAAAGTAGGAGTTGCATAAATTGAGACAGACAAGGAGAGGTATGGCAGCATAATTGCAATTTAATTAACACCCCAAAGTGTTATTTCCTGTAATACTGAGACTTCATTTTAGGGTTGTTAAAGGTGAGAATGTTCTCACTTCTCCTAAAATTAGACATGCATTTTAACATTTTTACAACTTTGTTGAAATCTATTAAAACTTTCAACAGTGCTCATGGCAGATGTAAAATGTGAAACTACACAAAGGAAAGGTTTAGAGGATATTGGCCTTATGTAGAAATCTACATTAAGCAGATGCTAATAAAATAATACTTTTTTTCTTTTACTCAGGTTTATATAAATAATAATGTAAAGAATGGGAAGGAGAGAGAGAGAGTGTCAGTGTGTGTGTGTGTGTGTGTGTGTGAGAGAGGGAGAAGGAGGGAGAGGGATATATATATATATATATAGAGAGAGAGAGAGAGAGAGAGAGAGAGAGAGAAGAGATTTATTATAGTATTCTGTACTTTTTAGCTGATTGATATTTCCCTTACCTGTAACTCTCTGGTCTCACACACACCACAGCACAACCTGTAATGTTACAACTGGCTCAGCCATGTTGTTTAGTTAGCTAATATTAGTTAACTACCCAACAAAACTCATTCATTCATCTTCTAACCGGTTCATCCTCTTGAGGGTCACGGGGGGGCTGGTATTTCCAGTAGGTAAGAATGCATCTGTTATGGGAAATCCACTATTGTGTGTTACATGTGTGAAAGGGCAACTTCAGATGTGTGTACCAGGTTGTGTGGACATTGTCCAAAATTCTTATGAAAAAAAAAAGGAAAACATGTTTGCTCTCAAAAGTCTGAGTGGCGGTTTGGGTGCTCCACTTGCTCACATGCCTATCATGGCTCAGACTACGGATGCTGATGCCAGCATGTCAGCATGATACACAGGCCTGTCACCTTTATAGTTTAAGGGCAGCTGGCGGTGTCAGGAGGAAACCCAGCAGGACAACAACAAAAGTTAAGGGGGGTTAAACATTCTAAGTAGGGTCGGGGATGGTGAATGGGTCCAACTACCACTGACTTTCACCCAACTTTACCCTTTGAATATAAAACCAAATCTTGTTATTTTTTTCCTAAACCCAACCATGTGCATGTGTTGGCTAAACGTAACCATGTGCATTTGTTGTTGGAAGAAAAAAACGTCATGGAAAATCCACGATCAAATGTCGATATGCAACAAGGTCGGGATGAGAATGTGTTGGTCTGTAATTTTGGTCTAAACTGAAATATCTCAGTAGCCTGGTCTCATCCCCAGGGCATCAAAAAATGTTGCTGGGGTAGTGTCCCTCAGTGTCACATATGGTCGCACAGTTCACTTATAAGCATCAGTATAAGACGAAACCCTTTCGCATCAATATTAGACAGTTAGAGCATTGGACATAGTATAAAGAGCATGAAAGTCTGCTTCGACTGTGTGGGTGGGAAGATGCATGGGTCCATCAAACACAGGACTTAAACCCATGAGACCGGTGTTTGTGTCACTGTTTGTCTATCATGTCTGTGTCTGTGTCCAAGAAACTGCATCCTCATCGTCTATGAATTCAATGTGTTCCTGCCTACAGGCTTCTTAACTTAGTTCCTCTTTGCTGGAGTCTGTCAATCAGTGCTGTAGTGTGGGCACCTGTCCTCTAGGACTTGAAAGCTCCCTTTGGTGAGCTTTGAAATGAAGACACCTGCCAAATTGTTTGGATATGCCAAATTCAAACATCCGATAGCAACCAAAGCTTTGTCATGAAGACATGTAATAGTCAAAGGCTGAAATGATAAAAACGTGATGTGGTTCTTCAATGTAACATTAGTACCTCGATTTGTATTGAATTAAAAAAGAAGTTCCAAAATAGATGTCAGTGATTGTATTTTTACTTTAAGTGCAGCAGAAATCTAATACTTAAGACAGTGTACGTTTGTGAACAACAGAAACACATCAACTGCCGGAAATTGATACTAGCTTTAGATTGCTATTGAATTTTCTCCTTTTAAATGGTTGGTAAAAACAGGATAGTCCATCATTGAGGAGCTTCATGTGCAGCCCTTGATATTTGCTCTTTGATATTGACCACACAATCAATAGAGCTTTTCTATAGCACAGCTAGTAATATTACTCAATTTTCACAGTTAGGTAATATTAGTCCCGTAAGAGCCTATCTATTGATCTGACCACACACAGAGCTTTTTCTTTTTTTTTTTTTTTTTTTTTTTTTACTATCAGGAGCCCTTCCTGGGATACAATATGGGAACCACAACACCTTCCAGTCAGGATGGCAGCATCAGCTAGTCAGACTCACATGCAGTACATTTGTTTCTTATTATCTCATAGTGTCTGTTGTTTGCCAAAAGTAATTAAGGCTGGACTGAAATCAAAGCAGGGAAATGTTAATCATGGAGAGACAATCAGCTGTAGTTGACTGAGATATAGTGATTAAAAATCTGTTTGAATGAAAACCAAATTTAATATAATCAACCCAATTTGTATGCCCAATTTACATAAAATATGAAAATGTGTTGGCTGCTTCACGTCTAACTGCAGTAGGATGTCTGTCCATCTGCGTCACCATTGTACTGTAGGTTTGTGTGGCATCATGTGATGTTAAATGTAAAGTGAAAATTTTGAACATTCGCAGTGCTATGAAGCACTGGTTTTATTACAGGGTTCTAGTTTGGTTTCATGCTACTCTGCTACATTGCTTTGCATGTTAATTGCTACCAACTGTCGATCAGCAATGTGCCAACACAGGCAGGAAGAAGAGTACTAGCATGAATAAATGCAGGTCAGCAATGCAGGATTTAAAATAGTTGTTTAAATTGGATTTGGACTTGGTAAATAGACTTGCATTTGTATGGTGCCTTTTCTAGACTTCTGACTACTCAAAGAGCTTTTACACTGCATGCCTCGTTCATCCATTCACACACACACTCAAACACAGGTGGCTGAGACTTCCCAGCATATTCTTATTTCAAGAAATGTACAGTTTCTGCTTTTCAATGCATACTGTCTTCATCAAAAAAAAAAAAAAAAAAAAAAAATATATATATATATATATATATATATATACATGTCACATGTACATGTCATACCTCTGCAAAAGGTGCCTTTGTGCGTCAGTGTATGATTGTAACATCGCTGACAAAGCGACAGTATTTGACGAGTTGGGAATGAACACAGGCTGGGCTACCACACAAGGTGCCATCTACTCATCAGTTAAACATTTGCACAAACAAACACACCAATGGGCCACCAGGAGCAATTTGGGGTTCAGTATCCTGCCCAAGGACACATGAACATCTGGAGTCAGGGAGTCAGGGAACTTCCATTTAGTGGACAACCCGCACTGCCTCCTGAGCCACAGCTGCTCTGTATGTGCTTCACAAATGTTTTTAAGCAAGAAAATACATTTAAATGTTTGTTAGACGTCAACATACAATGTGTGTTGGTGATAAACACTGAAAACCACAGAGAACAATTTGATGTAAGTCAGTGTAAATTTTCTTATTCTCAACTGCTGTCTGGTGCGATATAACGGTATTTCAACCTTGTCAGGTGTTCATTAAAATTCACACTGTGCATTTACTTTTCTAAGTACCTAAAAAGAGTCCACATTTTACCAAGAAAAGTTATCTAAAATTATGAATTTCATTAATACATAAAGCCAACAAAAGACAACTTCAAAATAATAAAAAGAAAAAAGGAATATAAATGCATTCTTTGCTGAGATATTTGCAAATATTTTAAAAAGATTAAAGGTTTAAAAGGGATAATGATGTTAGTCTGACTCTAGTCTTTTTCTTCTTCTTTGTGATAAACTAAAGACTTTTTTTGTTATCTCTTTCCACTTTCACTGATAGGTCACATCCGTTGCCCTTCCTTTATCTGGGTAATTTTTTGTTCGAAGTATTGTAAACCTGCACGTGTGGTTAAATTGAGCAAAATGTTTGTTTGCTTAGGAATATCTACAAACACCAAAGTGACTTAAAGCTAGGGTAGACAGAAAAAAGACAGTTTTGCGAAAATACACAACCCTCCTGCAACTCACCCCTTTCTGTCCCAGCCTCTCTACCAGACAACCACGGCCATATGCAAGCACTTTCTATGGTATCCCAGTGTTTCCCATACACTGCTTTATTTAATCTAATATCACTGTGGAGCTGTACACAGCATATTTGCTCACCTCCTCCTTGCCCTGCTCTCTATCTCTCTCTGTTTATCAGACCACAAATGAGACAAAAGTTAGATAGTTTGCCATCCCATGACCCTCCGCCTCTGCTCCCCACCACTGTGGACAGCTTCCCCAGGTGAGGAGCGGGCAGTAGCCCTGCACACTGACCTTTGGTCGGCAGCTGTAGTGGCTTGAATTTGTCCAGCAGAACCCCCCCAAGTGTAGGGTGCCACAGAGGGCTGAAAGCCAGTCGTGGTGCCTAGTCTGACCTGTGTGATGGCAGCAACAGAAAGTTTGCTAATCTGGCGGGTTGTTTCCCTTTACTTGGTTTTAGCCGCTGACTGGGATCCATCTTCAGAGCTGGGGCCCGTTCTGTTCCTGACAAGGTGGCCTGTAATGCCAGGAAGTGAGACAGACGACACAATATTCTTTGAGGCTCTAGCTAATGTTGAACTCAAAGCTACAGGCTGTTAGCAAAAGGCTGCAACATTTTCTCTTCATCTCCAAAATGTTTCACTGATATCAACACACACATTTTGTTATGTTTATTGTGAGATTCCTTTTTAGGCTCTCTTTTTGGGGGGGGGGGGGGGGGGGGGGTTGGTTTGGAGTGTGGGTAGTTGTTGCCAATGCTGGAATAACAGCTTTCCACTGCTGAATCAGGCTTTCACCATATGAAGGGATGCTGATTTTTTTTTTTTTAAAGCCTGAAAACAGAGCCAAGAGAAGGTGCAGAAGTCTACTTTTCTGTCACACCACTTGAATTACAATGCTGTTGTTTATTGAAAGTTTATTGTGGGATTTTTGCTCTATGACAACAAAATAAACCTGCCTACCCCAGCTTTAACAGCAGTGCTTCTGTACCAAAGAGAATCACTGAACTAAATATTTACCTTCCTTTTATTTACCCCCTGCACCATCTGTTGCATGTCTGCCAGCAGAATATCAGAGAAAAGTTATGCACTGATTTTCAAAAGAGACTGGGTAAGATTTCTCTAAAAAAGTGTTTATAACTTCTCAACAGATTCCAGTAACACTCTTAAAGTGTTTGTGTCAGACACACAGTAAGGAAAGGCTAAAACTTCAGTACGGGCCCAATTAAACAAATGATGGTTTTGTTCAAACTTGCCTGATTCTACAGCTGCCATGTGCAGAGGTGGAATGGCAGTCCTATTGGCCACTAAAGAAATAAGGTGTAAATTGATCACCTGGCGTTGTGATAATATCACTAAGAAATGAAAAAAAAGGAAATGCCGAACAGGATCATAGCCAGGATTTTAGTAGTACTGAAGCCATGGACCACCTTTCCCCATTGCATATTTATGTTCCAACATCAAAGCCTTCTTCATACTGCCTGAAATAAAATTCTGGTGGATAAATATTGAATCATTTACTGTATTATATCAGTATATTCTGAGTACCAATGAGTCCATGTCAGTAAGTATATAAAAGTCTCAAAAGTTGGTATTTAATGCTTTCTTTAATTCCTTGATTAAGTATTCCTTGATGTAAATCACGGAATGTTTCTAACTTGGGGCTATATTTTATTATTTTATCCACCTTTTTTTTTTTTTACTTATTGCATTGACAGCTTCATACATTTTGTCAAATGATAAAAAGACTAAAAACTTGTGACCCTTTGCTGCATGTCAGTCCCCACTCTCTCTCTGTCTCCCCATTTCACCCTCTGTCCTGTCAATAAAGGCAAAAAGCCAATAAAAATAATCTAAAAACCTAAAAACCTGAAGACTAAAAACCTGTTTGCAGCTCCCAGAGTATGATTTCTTTAGGGCTGGGTATCAGTACCAGATAAGGCTTCGACTGAAATAACCTGGTGCCACGAAGTATTGAAACATCTCCAATCAAAAAAATACCTGCATTCGATCCTTTTTTATGACGTGGATCTCTCCTGACTCCTTGCTGGATCAGCAAACTTTCTGTTGCTCATGTTTCCAGAGCTTCTCTCCTCAGCCAACAGTCAATTCAGCAACTGCCCGGTTAGCACAAGCTAACATAGCAGCATGCAACACTGATGCTGACAAATAGTCCCTACAAACTTTGTTGCTGCCTTTTTTTTAAGCTGCTCTGCTGCTCTGAGTTCAGTGTCTGCTAACAAAGCTAACAAAGCAGCAGCAGCTAACTTACAACACCACAAAATGACACCGAACTGCCTGACTCCATGTTAAACCCCTAATAACCATTAAGTAACTTTTGCCATGCGATGCTAACAGATAGCCCTGCCACTATAGATAGGAATTGTGCAAATTGGCAGGAAAGCCCAATCAGTCTTTAAAAACAAGATCGGGGAGTGCAGCAAAATGCTGCCTACCTACTTTTGTTTATACAGAATGTGCCTTTTTCAGGGTAATGGGGGGAGTGAGCAAGTAACAAAAGGTGTAGCTCAGCGTGTAACCTAAACAGTGACATGGGAGGGAAGCCGCGACTAGTCAGGTGGCGGTAGTCAGATGGCGATTCTCTCGTAAGTCTGCCTGTTCTTTACCGTTCCCGTCATCTGACGGTTAATGGCCTCTTCGTTTGCGAGTGCAAGGAGGGCACGCAATTCCTTGTCTCCTCAGATGCTCATCTTTACAGTGTCTGTCAGGTTTGCATTTCGCTCTTGCTACGAGCTGCTTGCTAATTCCTGCTATCAGCTGTTTCCTGTTTATCCACCGCCAGTGGGTTGCACGTGCAGCGTCATCAACAGCTCCTCCCACAAGTCATCAACAGCCCCTCCCACTGCCTCTGTCTGTTTAAACTAAAAGGGTTCTGCCCATACGACTACCCTCCGAGGCGGAAAATTGGGCGCCTCAGATCAACCCGCCTTTCCGCCTCTGTGTGTCTAAACGCTCGCAGCTTGCTGGCAAATCGTCCAGACATTCGCGGAAAATCTGGCAGTGTAAAAGGGGCTTATGTGTGCAGCCAGGAGGACTCTCAAAGCTGTCCACAGCACGTTCACTCCAGCAGCAGCAGCAACTACAACACATACAGTTTGTGGTAAAGTCAAGTGTGGTGTTCTGATGATGTAAGCGGTTCAGCATGCCGATTTGCCACCCAAACATTAAAAAAAAATAGTACAAAAAAATAACACTCCATTCACATTGTGGGTATCAAATGAAGTACTCTACTAGTATCCTTCAAGGGTAGTGCTTTTGGTACAAGCGGCATAATTGTTTAAACAATACTCAGCCCTGTCACATACTGATACCCAGCTTGAGTTCTTAACTTCTAATTCTGCCAATTGCAGAGCACTGTAAAAGTAAATGTGTAGAGCCTGCAAGCCATTAGATACAAAGAAAGAAGCGCCTTGGTAGCCAAATAGTTACAGTGCATGCCATATAAGCCTAATGTCCTTAATTTAAATCCAGCTGTTGGACCTCTGATGCATGTCATACCTCCCCCTCTCCCCATTCCAATGTGCCTCTTCAATGCCCACCAATAAAGGAGAAGATACAATTGCACACCAGTGTTTGCGACTGCATAGTAAACGAAAGTGGCATCCACTTTACCTGCCTACCTTAGGTAGGTCTGTCAAGAAAGTGGCGCTATATTTTGGTTCAGCTTCACGGTATTCCACTGGCAGAGAGCTGTGCTCTTAAACTGTAACTATGCCTTTGTGAAGAATCACGTTAACGTCTCTGTTAACCTATGCAGAGAAGGGTGTTGTGGGTCAACCCAGTCTCAATCCCAACTCATCAAATACAGACGCTTGGTCAGTGGTCCTCAGCGTTAGATACTAATGGACAGAGGCACCCTTTATTGGCAGCATGCATTTTTGACGTTCCAAGCAGTTGCCATAGTATATAGAGCAACACATAATCACATGCTTTTGTTGCCTAAACCTAAGAAAGTTAACCTAAAAATTAAGCTTTTCACCTTCGTTTTACATTTATTTTGAAAAGAGACTGCATGCATTTAATGCATGGAAACTGTACATTTCCTGTGAAAACTGAAGTTTAATTTGAAAAGACACAGTGCATGTAGCGTAAATTGACACGTCATCGATGAACATCCAAAACCGGCACCATATTGTGCCTGGAGAGTCATAGTGTGACATGTAGGGCCACTGACCAAGCATCAGTATTTAAAGAGTTGGGAGTGATGGGTAACCACAGGTGGCAACTGTCCCAAATGTGGACTTATTGAACCAACTCTTGCCAGGTCAGAACACCCGTTATACACAGCAATACCTGTTTTTCATACAAGTAAAAAAGAAACAGCCTTGCAAACATCTCCGCCCATACATCTTTGTGTATATGCTGCCCGAAAAGCTTGTTTCCTTCTGAAGTATCCCTCAATCAACCTTTTGTCATTGCAACATATTAAAGTGGTGCATGGTTGCAGACAACTCTCAGGCATATTTAATAATTTAATGAAGCAAATGTTTTTAATCTTGCCATAAATATACAGATAAAATCATCTCCTTGTCTCTATCAGTTGAGAGAAGAACAGTCAATATATGTGAGAGGATGGGTGAGTGCCCCTGTGATAAATTGGAATGAAATGCGAAGCAGCTGGATCCAGACTGACAGCTCCAAGTCAATGAGCAGCCAGGTATAGAAGCGTAATATCTCCTAAGAGTCTATTTTTCTGACTGACAGACAAGTTCACCCAGGTTAGTGTTTTCACAGCGTAAGGTGATTCTTCAAGCGTGCAGAACCAGGATCCTCTAAGGGAAATAAGAAGAGACGATGCTGTCGAGCTGCTTGTTGAGGAATGAACAGACAAACATGAAGAGTAAGATTGAGACATGGATGGTGCAGTTTAGAGAACTTAGACTGACGCATTGACTGACAATCATCGGCAAACTGTTTTGCAACAAAACCACCGCTTTACAAGCTGCATTTCCTCATGTGAGCCGTCTTACACTGTTCATTGGATCGATAAATCCTATTTCTAATGATGTCTATGTGCACTGAATGCTCAAGACGATGCTCAATTTCCCAACAGAAAGTATTTTGTGAATCACAAGGCCTGTCAGAAAATCAGCAGCCACAAAATAACAAAATACTTTAATATGATATATATATATGTATTTGCATATGTACATAAGCTCTTATTCTCTTCCTTTACTTTCCCCTTTACTGTGGTTTTCTTCAGTTTTAAAGTGTAGAGCTGCAAAACATTTTAGCCACCAATGCTGAACTGTAAGAAACAGAATACCTTACAGGTTGAATATCTTTGAAATATTAGAACATATGCTGAATATTGGTGTTTGTGTCTGTGCCACAAGCACTGATATTTTCCATTTATTGACCACCCACAGCAAAAGAGCAAATAACAATATTCTCACAGCCAACTTCAAGCGCACAGGGGCAGAGTGCCTCGTCTTCAAAAGGTAAAGGATCACTTGGAGATGGTTTCATTTACTGTGCTTACTGACAACTAAAAATGTTTCTCATACCAAGCATGACAGATAACTTTATCTAATAAATACAATTATTTTGTTTTAAAATATCTTCTCTCTCGACCTTTTTGTGTAATGACAGTAAATGTATATTTCTTGTAATAACACAACAGTGTATTTTGTTATGACAAGGCATGATTATTCTTATAACAAGTTAAGTTCATAAACTGTGGAGCATGTGCTGAGCACCTCCGTCAGTTTGTGTCTGATTGAATGTATGATTGTCAGGAATAAATCGACTCCCAATGGCAGTATCTGGGTGTGTAAGTCTGACTTTGAGAAACTGGATTTAGTACAATTCCAGTTGGACTAACATGTTTACATGTATTTAAAAGTCTGTTCTAAGTTGGACATTGGTTTTTGCTAATGTCATGTAAACGCATTGACTGCTGATCTGAATAGTTTTGATGTGAAATTCTTTGATGCACAGGTAACTATTTTGCATTTCCATGTCATTTATTTATCACGCCTCTTGGTTTGTAAAGGCCTGAACAAAACAGAACATGGGTCAATAGCATGTTCCCTTTCGGTTTGCAGCAGTAGCCTATTCAAAAACAATGACACATCCTCACTGGTGGTTGTGCAGGGAAGTTGCAAAAACACAAAGTGGTACATGCAGATGCATGGGGTGCATACTGTACATGTCAGTCAAAAGCAAAATAAATACAGAATGAATATAAAAAGCAACATTTTGTGTGTGTGTGTGTGTGTGTGTGTGTGTGTGTGTGTGTGTGTGTGTGTGTGTGTGTGTGCAATTGTAGCACCATTCAAAGCTTTCAAGAGATACTGAGAGTAATGATATATGTCACCAACTCTGTTAAATTGCTCCCAGGGGATCAGTAAAGTCATTAGGATTCATCCTCTGGGGATCTTGACTATATATGTGCAGATATATAAAGTCATTCAATTCTGAGTGATTTTTAAGATATTTCAGTCAAAATCAAAAAAATGTCAACCCCATGTTGGCGCAAGATGTAAGTCAGAGGCTTGGCAAAAAAGAGTTTGTCTTTTGCAGACCATAGATTTGCAAAATGCCATGGCAATCCATCCAGTAGTTTCAATACTTCAGCAGGAAAGAAGACCAAGATCCTACAGCCATGCTAGCGCCCCTGGGGAATTGTGCCTCGCAGTTCTAGAACCTTTGTTCTAAGCCAGAAAGGTTAATCTCATGATGGCACGAGAGAAAAAGTCAGGGGATCACCAAAGTAATTGAGAGTAATCCTCTGGAGACATCTAATATCAATATAAAATGCTATTACAGACCTTCCCACAAATCATAAAGGTCTGATGTGGTCAAGGCAAAAGTAAGAACATCAGCAGGAGTTTGCTTTTTGTTGGTAATTTAATATAACTTGACATAAACTAAAGGTAATCAATGACATAAATAAAGTTTTTTGGATTCTGACACATCTCTAGTAGTTAACTTTGTAGAAGTCTGTTCATAAAATACAGTTAGTTGTAATATGTGGACCGTTTTATTCCTACCTGGCAGATCTCCCTGGTCTGTGCAGACCTGAGGGGCCGGTAAGAAAGGGGGAGGTAGAGATTTATGTGCTGCACTGAGTCAAGAGTCTACTATTTTGGAAAGGCATGAAATTAAGTTTTAAAATTGCAGAACCAGAGAGAAAGCGTTTTTTGCCCAGTAAATCTAGAGGCTACATCTCAAGTGGTCGCCATCAGACAAAATTATTCTTAATCATTCTATTGCTGAGGAAAGTACTCAGGTGATTACTTGGAGCAGATTGCATCATACTTGCACACACAGGCACACACACACACACACACACACACACACACACACACACACACACTACACAGCCTGATCCAGATGCAGCATATATTTTAACAAAGATCACTCTGTCTCTCACTGCTGCCATTTTTTCTTCCGCAAAAATATGCTTACAAATCAAATTGGACCCCTGGTGTACACTGTGTGCATTTCAGCTGCAGTTTTCAGTCCTCTGTCTGACAAAACCAATGTGCTTCCATATTAACCAGTCAGCCACTGTATTGACACTGCACTGTTTTCTCTCTAACATTTATACACTGTTTTTTTTTCACTACTTGGACCTGTAAGAATATGATTGTGCCATGCTATGTGTTCTGTCAAACAGGGCTCAGCAGTTACTGTGGCTGAACTGATGCAAGGAAGACACTGATGCTGATATGGTGCTGATACTTACCTGCACAGCCAGTTTGGACAAGTTGTTAGATCAAATAGCGGAGCACTGATAGTGCGAAAACAATAAAGACAAGCTTAAATATTTGCCTTGATTCAGTGTGAACTGCTTGAGCCTGGCAACCAAAGTTAAACCAATCAGGAAACCAGAAGGTCAGTCAGATGACCAATGACTCAAATGTTGTTATTCATTCATCTTCTAACCACTCTTGAGGGTCGCGGGGGGGGCTGGAGCCTATCCCAGGGAGAACATGCAAACTCCACACAGAAGGGCTCCCACGCCTGGGATCGAACCGGCAACCCTCTTGCTGTGAGGCGAGAGTGCTAACCACCACACCACCGTGCCGCCACAAATGTTGTTATATAGATCTAAATTTAAACATGATTTATCACCTGCATTGTATAGTTCTCACTTCGGATTTACAAAAACCACACTTACACAGTTTCAGAGCAACACTTGGATATTTCCACTTTAACCCTATGGGCCCGAACAACGCATAGTGCGTCCAAATTCACACCTGTTCTTCTCTATTGATTTTCTCCACGTCATAGCAAGAAGCCACGCATATCACATGAAAGCGCAGGAGCAGAGCTTTCCAGGGATATCACACACATCATTGTGCTGTCATCCCATCATGCTATAAATCCAGATTGATTGTCTACAAAATGAAAACCTGATGAATTTCTTTACAATCCATTATACAGATCTTGTTATCAGTCACTTCATATAGTGAGGAATATCGTATCTTACCACGTCTTAGGCTTGCGTGTGTTTCTCCCTGTCTATCCACATTTGTAGTCCGGCTTTCAAGATGCAAATATCTCCATATTGTCCAGTTGACACTCCATCAAACTTTGTATGACAAGACCAGCCACTTCACCTTTGCGCATCCAGACAACTGCAGCCTAATTTTACATGCTGACAGGGCCGTAGTCACCATATACATTGAGGGGGACACGTGCCCCTCCACCAAGGCCCAAAATGTTCCCCCACTATATAACTGAAACTGAAAAACAACAGCAAACTGTTTACTGCAAACAAAGTGGCAAATATTATCTTGGAGGACATCATTGCACTTGGTTGACTATTTTTCTATGATCTTAGATGTAAATATTGCATGTTTCTTTCAGATAAAACACATTTTTGACTTGTCAATGAGTTAATGGAATTTCTTGCAATAATGAAAAAATACTGGCAATCATGTCCACCTGGCACAAACCACATGTTTTGGACAGCTGTGAAGTGACAGAATGTCCCAGCATCATGGTTCTTATATTGCCAGATTCCAGAGACTCTCCCCTCTTCATACTGTATATGGCAGAATATGTCAACTTCCAACCTGCTATGCTGAGATACATGTAAAAATGTAAGAATTTAGGCACACAGATTTGTTGTTTTCATTGATATAAAAATTAATATAAAATACAGGCACATAGAAGGACATGAAATGATGGCAAATCTGGTTAGCCCAGATTGTCCTGAAAAAAAAACAAGATATAGCATGTGTATGTAGTCTTTATAATGACTGTGATATGAGCTTAAAAGTAAAGGCAGTAAAAATGGGAGTTCACGCAGTTAGGTGCAGGAAGGGTTCATATATCTGTTTCAAAGGAAGGAGAGCATCTGTCAATCATTTCTTGACTGGTTAAAGATCAAAGATAGAATTTAAACACACATAACTCTGCAGTGCTGAAATGTATTTCAGTTTTAAACTGCCTTAACAGTACCATCCAGAACATCATCACGTCCCTGGCTGCTCTATAGGAATGGTTTGATTTAGTGGAAGGGGCCTTTGGTAAGTGTTCAAGCTGTGAAGTTCTCTGCATTCAATGATTGGCCTCCATCCCCAAGCTGCGGCAGCTGCTGTTGCTGCTGACATCGTCAGAAGTCCTGATAATCTCCCGGTTATTGAGTCGGCTGTTTTTAGGTGTGTGGTAATTCACTGAGCCTCAGAGATCAAGGATTACAAGCCACTTTGGGCCGCTAGCCAAGCTAAAGAGGCAGACAGGAGGGGAGGGAAAATGAGGCCAGGTAAAGGCCACAGCATGCAATATCCTACAAGACAGAGGGGGAAATATCAACACATATTTGTCATAAATACTTTTATTAGTCCAGCTTTAGTGGCAGCACTTATATAGAGAATTGCAGCCAAGGTAGTAAGTTCATGATTTTATTACTGTTACAAAATAAGTCAAGATTAATTAAATGACTGATCTGAAAACTAGAAATGCAACATTTGCACATTTAGCCTTTTTGATTTATATTCAGACTCACAGAAAGTTATAAAATAGTTTTGACATTTTTGGGAAATGTGCTTGTTGAGAGAATTGAAACCACTCTCATGTTTGTACGATATTAATCGTCATTGTAAAGTAAACATCCTTGGGTACTGGACTGTTAATTGGACAAAACAAGACATTTAAAGACATCACCTCAGCCTCTGGGAAATGATGGGCATTTTTCATTCTTTTAGACATTCCATAGACAAAATAATGGATGGATTAATCAAGAAAATTAAAATTAAGTGATAATGGTGATAATTGTTAGTTCTGTCACTATATTTAAAGAATTGTTTCACCGCTGGAAAGATGGTCTTTACATAAAATTAGTCTGTCTATGCAGTAGAGGACCGAAAAATATTTGATATTGATGCTATGACCAGAATAAACAAAACAAAACAAACAAAAAAACATCTGTGGTGGTGGGCAAATAAAAATGCAGAAGCAACAGCCTGAGAGCCAGTGGATTTTCGTTGGGAGATGAGCAGGGAGCTGGCAAGATGGAGGGAAATTAACCAGATTTCATTTACGCATACTACCCACATCATTATGATACAAAGCTGGTTGAAAATCAGCAAAGTATCCCTTTAACAAAAGCCATTTTCAAGTATTTTAGATTTTGTTTAGACTTCTCTGTTAAATGTTTTTTAAATTTCCAGCACTCATATTGCCTGAAGGGCTCCTAAACAGAAGTGGTGTCTGTTCTGTTTTTACTGGAAGTGTTTTATGTTTTTTTGTGGTTTAGAAAATAAGCATTATACAAAGAAAGCAATTCAAATGAGATTTTTCGTTCTTTTTCCTTTTCCACTGATGATTTTCCTGTTGAGTTCCTTGTTCAGAGATTTGGAATAAAACTCTCTCTGAATACGTTCTTAGGCGAAAAGGAAAAGCTGGAGGTTGACAGCAGAAAATGTCACAACAGGTAGGTATATAGACATATATTAATGCACCAAAGTAGACGGCACTTGAGAAATCACTGGGTTTTAAACTATTGTGGCCACTTGCAGCCACTTTAACGGCAACTTCACTGTGTTTCATGAATTTTTTAGAGCCCACTCACACCCCTTTGTGTCCCATTTATAAGTGTCCAGGTTAATTTGCCCTCTCTCCTTTACACATTGGTCCTTAGCAGATCATTTTTTGTGGCACAAGATGCAGTGAACCTTTGACTTCAATTTCCTGGTGCTGGCAGACGTAAATTAGAAGAATGTTTCAACGGCCAGTACAGCTCCCTGGTCTCCACTGTGAAGGCTGAGATAGAAGCTGAGGGAGGCTGGTGTAGCTACTGAAGGATGACTCTGACCCTTCACCATTTAGTCTGGTCTGGTCTAGCGCTTAGGGTCTGAGACCTTGTCATTTGAAAAGCTTCAGCTGCTCACTAGAAAACAAGAGAAAACTTATAAGCAGTGGTCAATTTATTTATGGAAACCATGATGAAAAATATTTCTTGACACAAACTGTCTGTCACAAAACCAACTGGAAATAGAATAAGGACAAATGCATTGTCATTTTCATAATTATAAGTTTTGTCAATCAAATGAAAAAAAGGAATTTGTGCTGATAGAGAATATCTTAAGGATGAAATAATAATAATAGTGGTGCCTGTAATATCCATTGACTGGAATGTATTTCCTTGATCTGATTATCATGACCCCACCAAATACTGACACTCAAAGTAATGGAAGGGGGCAGTTACAAGAGTTATACTCACCAACATGGGCACTAAACTGGTCTCTTATAAAGAAATCTATATTTCATAAAATTTAAACTATTTTTTTTTTTAAAATGAACACAAACATACCCTGATCAGCCACAACATTAAAATTACTGAGGTGGAGGGAATAACATTGATCATTTCGCTACAGTGTAATGTTCTGCTGGGAAACCCAACTCCTGATATCATGTGGATGCCACTTGACATGCACCACCCACCCAAACACAGTCACAGACCTAGTGCGCCCTTTCACAGCAATGGCAATCCAGGATGGCAGTGCCCCCACCCCACCTCCAACCCTCCAGCAGAACAACATGCCATGCCACACCATGAAACCTCTCAGGAATGGCCAGAGGAACATCACAAATAGCTCAAGGCATCGACCTGGCTTCCAAATTTCCCAGATCTTGATCAGATTGAGCATCCATGGGACATGCTGGTGCCCCAGAGGTCCTGTGTTCATGCCACAACAGTTTCACAGTCAAGTCTGATCCACAGTGGGGCCTCCTTAGATTACCTGTTGTGTCTGGCACCAGGGCATTGGTGGCAGATTCTTTGAGTCCTGTGGGTTGCGAGATGGGGCCTCCATGGATTGGACCTGTTCAGGTACTTCTCACTGATACTTGAATAGATTGGGATCTGGGGAATTTGGTGGCCAGGTCAGTGCCTTGAGCTCTTTATCACATTCCTCAGGCCATTCCGGAAATGGTGTTTGGTTGGGTGGTGCTTGTCAAGTGGCATCAACATAAATGGCAGAACCCAAGATTCCCCAGGAGAACACTGCATGATCAATGTCACTAACTTCACCTGTCAGTGGTTTAATGGTTGTACATTATGGTACCATCTGTTATCATCTATTACATTTTGCAGATACTTTCTATCTCAGCTTGGATTCACCATACTTGAACTACTTGTTTAAACTTGCATGCCATTTTCCAGCTGAACAGACAGCTGAGATGGACATCTCAAATGAGCTGACCTTTTACTACTAATGTGGTTTTAATAATGGGATTTAACTGTGGATTTGTTTACAACCTGTCTGATGGTGTGGCATCTCTTGTTGCTTGCCCTCTGGGACTCCGGGTTCTCCTCCTAAAGGAGTCATCCTGTGTCTCAGCTTATACTGTAGGTGTGACAGGAGGGTGCTTTCCTTCCCCCGGTGGGTCGGTCATAGTTTCATTATTCATCATGTTGTTGTTCACAACCATCCCCCCTCTGTTTGTGGTATTAAATGATTAACAATCAATGAGGCCCTGCTGTTAGTAAGCAGCTGATCAGGAGTCATCTAACCTGGGCGTCTGGGGGATGTCTTAAGAAATAGAGTCATGTGGTCCACAATGTGACTATAAGTCTTTTTTTAAATGTCATCTCATTGTATTCCCATTTATTTGTTAAGGTTTCATAATGAAAAAAATCATTCAAAGCACATTTAGTATATTCAGAAAGTCATCATACATCTCCTAATTTTTAGCAGTACATGTACTATATTGAGGAAATCAATGCCTAATAAATAAACACATATGATTTCAAACATCTCTCCATCTTTGTGTTAATAAAGTCATAACTAAGATGACACATTGACCAAAACAGATATGCTTCTTGGTGCCTCCAAAAGTCCAATAAAACCTATTCCTAATGGTAATATGGGACATTTTTACAATATAGTACAAGAAAATGCCAAATACTTTCAACACCCACGTTCAATTGCAGTGATACCTGTCACAGGCATTGACGCATATACAACAAAAGCAGTAACATATTTATTAACTTGTTGTTAAGGGAAGGGATATGTCGAGAAAGAAAATGACAAGTGAAAAAGGCAGAACATTGCAGTGCAGTTTCATATAAGGATGAAATCTCCCATGATGCTTCCTGCTCCATGCAAGTGAGTCACTCCGATATTGAACAGATCTCTCTCAACCAGGGGAAGAAATCTCGGACACTTATTATTCAAAGGGAAGAGTACAGGGTCTGTGTTATTGTCACTATTTTGGCAGACCATTTTTGTTGATGCAATATTAACCTCTGGAACACTGCAACAAAGCTCTTTGCTTGACAGGATTGGGTGTAACTACCAAAACAGTGTGGGTGGGAAGTCTAGAACACTTATTTTAGCCAAATGTGAAACTTTGTTTTCATGATAATTCATCTCTGTAAATGGATATTTGCGTGTGTGTAAAGAAACAGTAGGCAACAGAACAAGATTTTGGTATTGGAAGCATTCTGGTTTCTGTTTGTAGTTCAAGTAGTATCAACCAATCATGTTTGAGCAGGCTTTGGTTGCTTGCAGGTAAACAGTCCATGCAAAGAGCATAAGAGGTGAAATACATTGGCCGAAATGCAATCTCGGAAACCACTGGCTACCATCTGATTACGATTTAGCTTGTTGTCAGCTTTTTTATAATCTATCTGTATTCAAATGCAGATATCTGTAGATTGGTCAAAATGTTGTCTGTACCTGTCTTAAGTTGGCAGTAAAACTAAAAAATGAATGGCTTGCAGAAGAGGAAATTTTGACCCACATATCTGTTGGCTACACTGGATCTCATAAGCTATTGGTGGTTCCCCCTTATACTTTACTGTTGTCAGACAATAGCTGATGGGTTCCAATGCTCCATAATTAGTGAAATGGTCCAACAATGGCCACTGTCAAGTAATCATGTGATAATGGGCAGCAAAGGGCCCTGATAACGGTAAGTTGAAAAACAATTCCATGTTTCATTACAGTCATTGTAGTTTTAAGTTTCACCTCTTTAATGTAGATATTCAGCATGTTGGACACATTGGGCTCTAGTTTCCCGGCGCGGCGCAGCGCAGGGTGGCGAACCCCGCGCAGAGCTAGTTTCAGGCAGCGCAACCCGAGGCACGCTCAGTTTGGTAGTTTGGCAGACCAAGGTGCGCTGAGATGGGTGTGGCGGCGCAGCAGGGGGAGGTGTCGACAGATCCAGCTTGGCGCAGTGACAGTTTCGTGCCAAAAGGCTTCGCCGAAGGTGCGCTAAAAGCTCACCAGCTGAAACCAGGTCTACTGTCAGCGCAGGGTGGCGAACCCCGCGCAGAGCTAGTTTCAAGCAGCACAACTCGAGGCGCGCTCAGTTTGGTAGTTTGGCAGACCAAGGTGCGCTGAGATGGGTGTGGCGGCGCAGCAGGGGGAGGTGTCGACAGATCCAGCTTGGCGCAGTGACAGTTTCGTGCCAAAAGGCTTCGCCAAAGGTGCACTAAAAGCTCGCCAGCTGAAACCAGGTCTACTGTCAGCACAGGGCGGGCGCAGCCGGTGTAAGTGGAAGTTTGGCTGACCGGGGGACAGTGCGCACACGTCACCAAAACCTCACAGGCAGGTTTCCAGAATATCAGGCACATTAACAATGCAATAAATATCCAAAAAACCACTATTCAATGCAACTATCTGCAATCAGCACATAAATGTATCTCTATATCAACTGTCCCGTCACATCTGATGTCAGATCAAAGGGGATTGGCACCGTTTGGCACATTTGGCACGTGTAATGGAAACCCAACCTGATTTGATTAACACAAATGAGTTCACATCCCTCTCAGCCAACCACAAACAGCCACAGCATCAGATAGGGAGTATATATTCAGCATCTGCCATCTTAGAAAAGTCAAAAGAAAAGAAACAGAGTGAGACTGCGAGAGAGAAAGAGAGAGCGCGTGCGCACGAGAGAAACGCAACATTGATTTACAATTGTGGTGATCTCCTCCCAGGCTACCTTTGCATCATCGGCCCGTGGAGGTCTGCTCGCGGTTCCGTATATTCGGACACTGCGAGCTTGGACCAAAACATCAGTTTCCTCCTGGGAGAAGTTTGGCTGTCTGACGCTGCTGCTCTCTTCTGCCATGGCGAATTGAGTAAACTCTAATTACGCCTTCGTGCGGCGCATTTAAGGGCGAGGAGAGGGGCTCATTTGATTGGTGTGATGTGTGTAAAACCAACTCCACGCCTTCTCTCCTCCCTCTCAGTGCAGAGTTAGAAAAAATTTGATTGACAGGGGCCGCGGCACGGGGGTGTAGTGGTTAGCACTGTCACCTCACAGCAAGAGGGTTCCTGGCTCAATCCCAGGAGGGAGCCCTTCTGTGCGGAGTTTGCATGTTCTCTCCGTGTCAGCGTGGGTTTTTTCTGGGTACTCCGGCTTCCTCCCACAGTCCAAAGACATGCAGGTTGGGGATAGGTTAAGTGGTGACTCTAAATTGTCCGTAGGTGTGAATGTGAGTGTGAATGGTTGTGCACTGTGATAGTCTGGCGACCTGTCCTGGGTGTACTCCAGGCTCCAGTCCACTGAAGAGCACAATCTGAGGGGGGACAGCAAGACCCTCCACATCCAGCAGTATTGTGCTCAGCGCTGCCACTGGTGGCCAGTCTTTGTACCTGCACCAGCAGTGTTGCAGCATAGCTTTCAGCCTTATGTGGCAGCACAACACCATGTTGCTGACCTTACTCTTTGAACAAGAAAGAAATCCTGCACCATCTTTGATGTAGCATCAGCTGTATATTGACTTTAATCAAATGACCCTTCTTAATCAGAGCAACAGACAACAGATGTCTGTGAAAACCAGACAAAAACTGGTAACAGCAATGCCTGACACAGTTTACAGATGTCTCTGTGACTAAAATGTTTGGGTTTGGGACTGTGATATGTAGTATGATTGTCGTGGATAAAGGCTTTTAAATGAGAATCTTATTTCCAAGAAACCCAAGTTAAATAAATAAATAATGCACTTATTAACATTCCATTGCATTGTGCCAGAATGTAGAACAAAATCCTATGTATGTGTGTGTGCATGTGTGTGTGTGCCTCAGACACTAATTGTCAAATGTGAATGTTACACCAGTGCAATAAAAACACACTTAACTTTGTTCTTCAATCCCTCAGGGGTGGTCAGCATAACAGAATGCAGAACCGTCTGTGTGCACCGAGGCTGCACTAATGTATCAAACACAGGGGTAATTCATTGCAATTAGCGGCGACTCATTTAGGTAAGTAATGTCACCACAACCCCTGATGAATGGCAATCTAGTCAAAGACATGAGTCGGGTTTTCTTTGTCTGGGGGGAGTATGCAATTGATATTCAGAGAAAAAAGGACTACAGAGCAATATGACATTTAAGACACAGGGGATATTTAGAATAACCTCATTATTTGAAAACTTCGGCTGGATGTGTGAGTGGGTGTGTGCAACGGTACTATCGTAGTTAAGATTAAGTTTGTACTGTCAGTGTCATCTGACCTTGTTCTTTGATGGCTTTGGGGATCAGTGTTATGTATTTTGATGAGTTTTGTTAGTTTTACTTAAATAAAACCAAGGTCAATGTTCTGTTAAATGTAATGCTCTCAGAAGCCAAACACTACATAAACGTAGTTATTAGTGACAAAATCCATAAACTGGTGGGAGGGATGTCAGTGTCAAGCAACTTGTCATGCTTGTCTGTTGTCCTTGACCTTGTGTTGTCCACCTTTTATCGTACCTGGTTACATGTCACATAATTTGACTATTAATCCAAGAATATTTAACCTTACACACAGGAACAAATGTCCTTTCTACTTAGCTTGCTTGTTTTACATTATGCTTAACTCCACTAACCTTGATGCTGAACATAACTGGTCCATGCTCCTGACAGTGTTTTGCCCATTGTCAACAAGATATGACAACAAAAAATGGCATTTTTGTTTTTAAGCACCGTCACTATTGGCATAAGTGGGATCTGACGGTTTCTGCGGTTTGCTTATCAGGATGAGGAAATCAACTCACGAGTCCGTAAACTCTCCTCTCTGGCGACCCTGCTAGCTGGCCAGGTCAGGATTTTCAAATTTAAACATCAGTATCTAGGAAAAGATGGAGAGGATGGGTAGCCTACCAGCTACAATCACAACCACATGCACAATCAAGATCATACATCTATCTCTGCAGTCATATCTACATTGGAGGCACCATGGAAAGCATGGAGGAATTAAACACTGGCTGTGACCCAGATTGCATGGATCTGTCTGCTGAACTAGCATCCTCCTAGCCATTGTCCAAAATTTGGATAATACACTGGATGATCTCCATGCCCTCATCAGTTTCCAGCAGAATATCAAGAACTGTAATATTATTTATTTCGCCCAAACATAGTGAAATCCTGTAATATCAGATAGCATCCAACCAGGTAACTCTTTATCTATATGCCAGAGGACTTTGGCAATAGAAGGGAAGGGGCTTTATGGTGAATAAGGACAGATGTGACAGTGGGATTGTAAGGTGCTGTCCTGTTCCTGCCTGCCCTGTGTCAGAGGTGGCTGCAGAGTGAAGTCGCAGCCTGTGTTCAGGAGCAGCAAGATGCGGCCATCTTGTTGAGGTCAACATGTCTAAATAAACTAGCACATTCAAGGACGCTACTGTCAACATCATCAAAGACATTAAAAAAATCACTGAGTCTGTGGTGGATTGGATTTGCAAAACAACAGAAAAAAACCCGTAACCTTAACCCTAACCCTAACCTTAACTACAGTTAAATCATTCCACAACCAGAAACCATGGATTACCGGAACAACATTATAGACAGGACAACTACATGCCATGAGGAGATTTTGCAGAATATTACAAAATTTGGAATACTGACAGTAACACACAGTAAGAATATCATACTGTACAAATGAACCTTATGTCAATGCAAAACAATGGCTTAAATATGCATAAATTCAACTCAGCACACATTACCTTAATTAGTCAGAGGAATAAGCCTTCACAAAGTAGCACATTCTTGGATTCTGTGAATAATCTGTCTACCACTTGCCTGTCCTGTCACCATGGTGTTTGCTGCATAAACATGACATCCGGTCTACTGCATCTGTTGACCAACACAAGCTGTTTGAAAGGCCTGAAGAAATCTGACTAAGGTGTTCACACGCCCCATTACTTGGAAAGATTTGGCTGAAGTCTGGGCTCTGCTTACTCTAATTATGACCTTACCCTGATGAAGATAATTTCTGAAGTGTATAGGAAAAGTGCTGACTGTTGTGTGTCTGCAATTTTTTTTCCCGTGTCAGTGTGCATTTCACTAGAAAGGACATGCACACATATTTACAGACAACCAGGGAAGGAGGCCTACTGATTTAATCAAACCCTGAAATTCCTCTCTGTCATAACAAAGCAGCCTCCTGAAATGGAGGGGTGTAGCGTGCTTCCCTCAGGTAGCCACCATGAAGAGCTGGCAGATGGAAGCTGCAGCTGTTCCCAGGTAGGAAAGCAGGCTGGAGATTGGCTCGCATTCCCTCTGGACCGAGCCCATCTCAGTGGGGAATTCACAACCAAGCCTTTTCACATTGGCAGCCTCTGAGACTGGGCTGCAACCAGAGCTAAAGGTTCACACTTCTCCCCCTGTGCCGTTTCCTCCCTGTGCCTTTTTTCCCCCTCATTTGAACCTGAGCTGTGCTCCAGGACGCTGCTCTGCTATAAAAGCAAGAGAGAAAATAAACACATTTAAATTTCTATTTAATTAGAGTCTTACAGGAATACTTATTCTGTGTTCATAAAACTTGTTGTGAATTTGTATACATTTTTAATCTAATGTTGATGCAACCTGCAGCACTGCTGTTTTACAAATGTAAGATGCAATGTCACTGGAACAGCAATACAGTGGAAACTGCTTATGGTGATGACAGTTACCATAATGTTTTGCCTTGTGGTAACCTGTTTGTTTCCAGCTGGCTACCTGACGGCACATTTCCACCAGATCTGGTGGTGGATGGTGTCTCAGTGTTTTCTCCTCATTTCCAAAGAGAAGCAGTTGCGCAGTGCATGGTGGGAGTGTTGCAGCAAATTTGGAGGAGGGGGGTGCAGTGTGTTCACTGGTGTGTATTTGCATTAAGTATAGTAGATTCAGCTTTATGCAATTGAGTCAGTCCAGTGCAGTCCACTTGGATCACAAAACTTGGACCAAGCTGTCAAACTGGGCAATGTAGTTCTAAAATGAAACAATATTCAGTAGTGACCTTGCCTATTTCTTGCCTCAAATATTTTCAGAAATTCATTTTGGTGGATTGTTTGGATGGAATAACAAAGTTCATGAGAAGACCGTCATGGTGTTTTGTGTTTGGAATAACAAGCAGAGAACAAGGGACCATCCTACCAGCAGCACATTTATCCATTCGAGTGCATTCCATGACAGGGTACATCATCAGTGGGAAGCCCATCAAGCAGCCAGCTGAGTGGAGCAGCACGTCCCCTAGTGTCCTTGCCAAATCTGGTGGAAATGTAGCGCAAGACTGGTGGAAATTATGATGTCAAAAAAGTCATTTTCTCTCCTTGAAGTTTATGACAAACTACCAATGAGCCAACGTGATGCAGCAGCGAAACTACTCAAACAACAAGAATGAGAGGTCATGGCTTCTAGTGATGGACACAGAAAACAAACGCACATAAGGAAAGAACCTGTGGTTGTAGCCACCCTCGTCAAGTAGATTGATAATGCCTGATCACGCTGTACGGCCTTGAGTGAGCCTTTGGTGAGGGAAATCACAGTAAGCTGTATTTTACACACACCACTGTAGTGAATTATAGTGTATTTGAATTATACACAGTACAGTAGCCTGATGTAATTTATACAGTATTTGAAAAGCATTTGAAACAGCTTTTCTGGACTTTGAAGCAGTCAATAAAATTGAGTCAATAGCAAAGCCGTCCATTTCATTACTTTATGTCCATGTAAGAAATATACAAATGTCAATTAGATTGAAATCTGCATGACAAATAAAGACATAATAATTTGCTTCTAGTGATCAATTTTACCTGGACTTAATCACTAGATCTGTGGCACTAAACTGTGGCACTACGTTGACTCAGTGAAGTTTCCAACTGATTATAGCAACAAACCAGCCTAACTAAGGTAAAATGTGAATTTACACCTGTGTTCCACAATCTTAGTTATGGAAAATAAGCTAGGGTCAGTCATGGTATTGTTAAAGTTAGGCCTACAATTACTTTCTTTGGCCACTTGGGGGCAGTGGAAACAAGCTGTAAGCACAACACTGACATATTATCACTATATAAAGTTGATATGGTGAGGATATTAGCAAACAGACACAAAACAATGTTGGCACTCATTTGAAGTTGTGATTGTGCCCACTTTGTCCAATATCAACTCTTCTTTTAGCTCAGTTTTTGGTCTGAGGGAAATATCTGCCTCTTTAGTTGCTAACTGTGTCTGTTGTTTGGTACTGGGTGGGTAGCATTCAGTAAGTTTTATAGATATTTTTTGCTGAAGAGAGATATTGTCTGGAAATAATATTGATGAGAGCATTGTCAAAATGGTTTGAGTAAAAAAATATATCTAACTGTAAAATATACAGACAGAAAATGCCTTATTGTTGCATAAATAGAAAACATTTAAATATTGTCAAACCAAATCTTTATGTAAATGGAACTTGAGGAATATTTTTGTGGAATACTTTGAATATATTACAGACAATAACATTATTCCAATGCACAGTGAATACACAAACAGATTTGGGAAAGCAGCTGCAACTCATCTGTATCCTCAGCTGAAGACCCCTTTTGCACGCTGCACATCTGATTTGTCTCAGAGCTTAAAAATCCTTCTGTAACTGTCTGCTGCTCTCCATCTACATCTCCCCCTTTGTGCCTGAAATAGATTTAATAAGGGGTATCAGTAATATAGCTCTTAGCTGGTTGCTCTGTGGCAATAATAAGGGTCCATGATAATGTGTCTACTTGGTGTGTGTCCACTAATGTATCACTTTAGCTGTAGTTGAAACTGCAGAATGGTCCGCATGTGAGGGCCCATGCAAACATGTGGACAGAGACACTCATTTTGTTTGCAATTTTAAAGTGTTCCTTTGTGAAATTAGGAGACACACGGGTGACACACTCAGAGCCTTAAAGCAGCGGTGTGATATTTTGGGAAATATACTTAATGGCTTTTTGCAGAGTCAGATGATAAGATCCATACCTTCCTTGTACCTGTCTGTTAAATGTAAAGCTACAGCCAGCAGACAGTTAGCTTAGCAACCTACCAGCACCTCTGCAATCCCCTTTCGTTTATACCATTAAAATGGGGTTTCATGGGGTTTATGTGCCGGCCTATTTCTTGGATGGGTGCATCGACTTCCTGGATTCTCAGCTGGTGGGCTAGCAACCTTACGGTAACAAGTGCCTAAGAGGTTAGAGGATTTTTGTTATCACCTGTTGTCTGTAGCTTCATATTAACTGTATATAATCTTCTTATTCAACTCTTGGCAAGAAAGCAAATACGTGTAAACCCCAAATTGTCGGAATATTTCTTTAAAATGGAAAGCAAGTGTAAAGGCCCATACGGACCGGATACGGACAGAGCCTTCTGTCCGTGCTCTGAGTTCATTTTGTCCGTATTTCTGCACGTTTCCATAAAGCTTACGGATACTGGCCAAACGGAGCAGTACCACCGGAAACCGTGGGGGCAGTGTTGCTGTCACTACCCGATACGTAGCTCTAGTGAGATACGAAGAAGAAATAACAATGGTGGAACTTTTTGAGGAAAGGTTGTGCAAGTAAGTTAGAAACTATAAACATCTCTATGATGTTATATCTCCTTTGTCTTTTATGCAAGAGGTACATTATCAATATCGCCTCCACAGTCGCCATGTTTGTTTTTGAGTTTGTTGTTGTCATAAACTTTTGACTCTGGACTGCCCCCTGGTGGATATATTGGTTAACATCCATGCCAACGTAAAGGACGCATGGAAGTATGTGGGCAGTGACACATTGTTTGAAACGGACATATACATTTTCGTACGTAAAGGGAGCATAAATGGGCCTTAAGAAGGTCATCCCAGTCACCAGAAGTAAATGTTGGCATTGTACTTTTCTGTAAACCATGGATATGTTACATTTGTATGGTTTCATAATATTATCAGTGTTTCAAAAGTGACATGTTAGTGATGGATGGTGAATGGTGCAACACCTGAGAAGGCTGCCAAGCTGTAGACCACTGTTTCAGACCCACAAACAAACCCTAGTGGTTTTCAGTGAGACATCATGACATTTTCAGCGGCATTAGTGCTACCAAACCTGTGCACTTTTAAGTGATGCATCGCAACATTTCCAGTGACATTCCAGCAGTGACTGTGTGGGTATTTTGAGCAAAAAACATCTTTTCCTAACCATAACCAAATGGTTTTTGTGCCACACATTAACAAAGATTTGCAGAGAGTCTGTCAGTTGGGTTGACAGGGTACAGGGTTACAAGCGCCTAACTTTGCCAGTTCATACCTGAGGTAGGTTGTTGAGGTCAGTGCTCAGTACAAGTGTAGCATATTCATATCAATATGCTCTTTGTATGAATGTTTTAGTGTGCTGGCTTACAAAAGCTACTGAGCTGTGTCACTTTAAGTTGGCTGTGGTGAGCCCACTGTATAACAGACCAGTACAACACCACACTGACAAGACACTGACACAGTCAAGGGGTTACTTACCTAGCCAGATTTTGAGGAGTCAGGTGGAGCTTATCTCAGGTTACACAAAGAAAGACACAGGAGATCAAGAGAGAAAACTCAAGCACTCGAGGCACATTTTACACCACAGGCATCCAATCAAAGAAAAAAAGAAAGTCTTCATGGGTTTTAAAAGTAATAAAGAATTTGCCAACACTGAAGAGTTTTGAGGCTAGTGTGGCTTAATAACTTTAATAGGACCTACTAAAAGAAAAGTTTTAACTTTGATATTAAAAACGATAAAGTTGTGTTTTAAAGGAATAAGCCAGTAAAAGTGCAGCTCTAGATAACATCACAGTCAAATAGCCGAGGTCTCTTGCAGGGCAGTGTGATGTGCTGTTATATTTAAACTGTTATTGCTGCAAAAAATAATAAATAGACACCACTATAACCATATGTCTAATTTTTAATGCATTCATGGTGCATTATGCGTTCCACTTACCATGCATCGTTATAAATAAACTTCTCTGACATAATAATTATGCTGTCATCATGCAACATGCTTAGAATGATTCTGTTTAAATATGATGTAATTATTACTGTTATTTTCTCCAGCAGTGTCCACTCAAAACAATATCATAATCATATAGAGAATATTAGAAGCTTTCTTTTTATTTGTTGCTGTCTTTCAGGGTAGTGGAGCATAAAATTAGAATATCATTCCATGATAGTACTGGCAGAAAAATCGTTTGATGGCTGCAACTCAATTGTATCTTTTGTAATTACTATAAAAGGTACTGGGGAAGAACAAAAGAGTTTAAGGTGGATGGCTTTTTCATTTTCTAATTTGATGGCTTTTTCTCTGCCGTCAGGCCTTGTCTGTCAAGGCAGCAAGTCTGGAGGCATTGACTAGCCCCAACTGTACTCCAAGACAGTTTGCTTTAAAGGAAATGAATGTACTCAAAGGTGTCAATTAAAAACATTCAAACTGAGCACTCTGACAGGTCAGGGAGAGCATTTTCATCTATTGCACTGCTCGGTATACAAAAAAAGAGTTTGAAAGGTACAGCACAAAAGGAAGAGCTTGTCTTCTGTTAGTGCAACAAGACCGAGGTTACTTTAAGAAAGCCGCGTTTGACCCGTTTAAACACTGAGAAAGTGTCAAGAGCTCTTTCATACTGATCTAAATCAGGTCAAAACTCCAGCAACACTTGTAGGATAAAGAACAACTTTATTGCTTTATACGCCTGCTACAGGTTTTGCTAGAGTTGTCACCTCTTTAGACCTGTTTCCCTTCTCCATGCACCTCAAAAGTCGGGCCAGAAACCCCCACCTGATACTCATCTAATCAGTCAGTGACCCCTTGTGTCCTGTACTGAAGCAGTTTCTCGACTTATTTATTTGTGGCTTTTCTTTACTGTATCGCCAGAACAAATGTTGGCATTGTATGTTTCTGCAAACCACAGATTGTTACATTTATATGTTATTGTGAAACTAAATGTTTCTTCACGTTTCAACAGTGCTGTGGTTAATGTGTGGTTAGGTTTAGACACAAAAGCTACTTGGTTATGATTAGGAAAAGAGGATGTTGGGGCTTAAAATACCCATTTTTAGGGGGCACAGTTCCTGCTGAAAACATAGCGATGTCCCAGTAATAAACAAACGCCTTTCATGGCACCATCCCCAGTGGAAACACAGTGGTGGGCCAACAAAACATCAATGTTTGGAGCCTAAGAAGCTGCGAAAGCTAGCTAAACACAGCATTGACTTGACTTTGCTGTCAATGTTGACAGGTGTTTGGGGGGTTTGTTTGTTGGTCTCTATAGTGCGTTTCCCCCAAGCAGCACAATATGGTACAGTTCAGTTCAGTATTTTTGTTTTTCTCATTTCCACTGTGAAAAGTTGTGGATAGTACCAATGGAACCGTTCCATACTTTTCCCATTTTTGGTACCCCTCTGTTGGGGTACACAGCACACTGATCCAGTAGTAATATGTGAAGCTGCTCAGGGCTGAGTTGAGGCTGGTTTCGCGGCTTGTGTAACCACTGTTCATACCATGGAAAGTTTTACATATATTAATAAGCTATAACTATAAAATGAAATGATGTTTTGTACTCCCAGCACCTGTAGACTAAGAAAAAAAAAACTTAACTCACTGGGCCAACTGCAAGCAACTTTTAAGGTGGAACATTTACTTATGTTACTCATATGAGTTGACAACGTAAAATCGATCAGCACACCTTAAATTTAAGTATGACAACTTTTAGCATTGTGTCTCACATATGATATACACTGTTAGTAATGAGTGGATCTTCAAGCGTTTAAAAATATATATTGATTTTGACCAGATTATGTGAGCTGCATATATTCTAATCCTCACTTTGAAAACCCACCGAGTGTTGTTTCTGTGGGCTGTAGCAACATTAAACCCTGAGCTTGCCTTAGAAGTAGTAAATGCACAAACTCTCTATTTTTAAATATCCCATGGAGAGAGACTCTCATTCCAGTCTGTTCTGTTTTGCTCTGAAAATGTCGGCGTGCAATCTGGCTCTGTGGATGATAAAAAATGTGCAAACTGATAAAGGAGGAAATACAGTGAGTGCTGGACGGAGCAGTGAGTGACAACAACCCTGCCCACATTTAGGAGTACTGTTTGTGGTGGAAACGCTAAGCGGACCTTGGGTCTAGGTACCATGTCTGAAGGGTTACACCTGATACCAAAGACACCATACTGTAAGTGTTTGCAGGAAGCGAGGCTTATGTGTCACGCCATTAATTTTTGGGGGCTTCACGCTCTTGCACAAAGCCTATTATAGCCATTATCAAAAATCTTATGAAAACATGTAACTGTTGCTCATAGTGAGGTTATAAGTGGTCTGGAAATCAAGATATTTAGTCTGTTTTGGACATGTACTATCTGACATCCAAATGTGGGCCAGAATGGAATATTCATAGTTTTTCTTTGTTTTGCAGACATACTGTTTATACATCTGGTCCCAGGAAAAGGAGTGGGGGCCTCACAAATGGTGGGCTCAGACTGTCTGTGCATGTCTTTTTTCAGCACCGTATGAACATCATCTTGCAGACTTGCTTAAGACAGGCAATCCATCACAGTCAACATCATTTTTGTCAAAGTTACATTATCATTGCATGGTAATGCAGTATAAAGTGCGTATTGATTTGAAAAGCCTGCTGCGCTATTGCATGTGCTGGGGCTCTTGGGAGTCTCTCACAGTACATTTCAAACTTAAGAGCAGGTTTAAAGAATTTATCAGTGAACTTGCTAAAATTAGTTAACTGAGCAGTTCACAAATTTTTTATGTACCAAGAAATGTGGTGTGGGTCTTGGCTCTGTTTTTAAGCTAGTCTGGAAGCCTGGAGAAAGTGACTTTTTTCCCAAAAGTTTACTTTCTGGCCATTTCTGTCTTTTGTATTACCCACAATGGACTATTAGTGAAACAGTGTTCCTGCAACCATTTTGTTGAACACCTCAAGCTGCAGATTTAGTGTTTGTTCATGAACTACTGTAGCGTCAGGGTAATTAGTGACTTTTTTAGACTGCCAAGCCTGCTGGTTATGAACACTGAATGCACTGTAATGACTTATACCCCATTGTTGAAATGCACATGAGGCATACTGTGAACTGGAGGCAATAACGCATGACAAATTGTCCTTATATATTCTGTCCGAGTCCCTCTGGAAATGAGTAATTGGCTTCCTTATACATTTCACTGTATACCTACTATGCCTTAATACATCATTATGACCATATGCTATTATTGACTTGGTTTTCACAACTTTTCACTATATCCAACTGTGCAGAAAAGGTATTGAGACAGTGGAGAAAAAGAAATAAGAGGCACAAGCAAATTAAGCTGCCGGCGCCAAAGACTGTTTACAATCTAATGTGGAGTTACAAACATTAAGCTTCTGTTTCATGTTTCCTACTCAGGTGTCCATAATGCATGAGCACCAGTGTGTGTCTGGCTGAGGATCGCAGCCTGCCCACACACATGACACCACAAATACAGCTTGACATGGCTGTTGTTGTTTAACTACTGATGAATTGGAGAGTTTAAATCATGACTTAAAGAAGACTTTATGAATTGTTGTGGTGCTCAGGATTTTTGAAATACTTTTAAAGACATTTCTTATCAAATACATTTTTATGGGAGCCAAAGTGTCATGTGGCCTGCAGTTCCACCTTTGGCCACTATGCCGAAATAACCCTGCCTGTTGTCATTCCCAGGTTGACAAATACTAATGCTTTGTCATGCCCATCAGCTTGTGATACTGAGGCCAAAGGCACTCTTTGGTGTCTCTGTGAGATGCACCAGGCTTTCACCTTTCAATATAAACCCATTCCTGGCCATATTTGACGCTCAAAGCAAACTGATGTAGTATAGAGAGTGAGAAAGTCCATGTAGGGCAAGTTGGAAGAGTTGCGAATGGATCAAACAAACTTTTACCCAGGAGAACACTGTTCATGTCCCGTGCAAAACCAAAACATGTCACTGTGACACAAAGTCAAGGCCATTTTAATGTAATGTTACATAACGGACATCCCTCACGTACTGATGTCACTAACATTACGTATTTTGGTCACATTATGAACTTTTTTTCACCAAAAAAATGATGTCTTTTGTAAACCTAACTGCAACCATTTGGCAACTTGAACTATGTCTTACAATGAGTTTCACACAGGAGACAGTCTTCTGTCTTATAGAGACATAAAAGGGCCTTTCAGCATCACTGAAGGCATCAGAACATGTCAATATTTGAGAATACCTTGGATAGCAACACTTGTTCTTTGGGGCTTGACTGGTACACAGTTGAGCTCACATTTGTACTTCTAGGTAGAGAAATGCAACATCAATGCATTACACAGACTCTTTTACAGCAGTGGTCCCTCAAACTCACCTTTTCCATTAAAACTAGTAATAACTACTAATGACCTCTCCTCATCCCTTGCAATCAGTGTAACCAAAAATTGATCCTTATTTTATTTTTAGAGAACTGTGAAGGGATAATTACCTTGAAATTCACCAGAAAGAAATAATATGAAAGTAAATGTGATTTTGTGTGGCAGAAAAATGTTTTTGGCTCCCTGTAAAATCCAGAATTGAATTTAAAATCCTACTGTTAACTTATAAAGCTCTAAATGGTCAAGCTCCATCATATCTTAGAGAGCTCATAGTGCCATATTATCCCACCAGAACACTGCGCTCTGAGAACGCAGGGTTACTCGTGGTCCCTAAAGTCTCCAAAAGTAGATCAGGAGCCAGAGCCTTTAGCTATCAGGCTCCTCTCCTGTGGAATCATCTTCCTGTTACGGTCCGGGAGGCAGACACCGTCTCCACATTTAAGACTAGACTTAAGACTTTCCTCTTTGATAAAGCTTATAGTTAGGGCTGGCTCAGGCTTGTCCTGTACCAGCCCTTAGTTAGGCTGACTTAGGCCTAGTCTGCCGGAGGACCCCCTATAATACACCGGGCCCCTTCTCTCCTTCTCTCTCTCTCTCTCTCTCTCTCTCGTATCCTATTACTGCATCTAGCTAACCCGGCCATTCTGGATGTCACTAACTCGGCTTCTTCTCCGGAGCCTTTGTGCTCCACTGTCTCTCAGGTTAACTCATGTGCTGCTGCCGTGGTCCCGCCAGATGCCTCCTGCTGCTGCTGCCATCATTAGTCATTAGTCATACTTCTTCTGTTATTATACACATATGATTATTGTCACACATGTATACTGCCAGGTATTAATACATACTTTCAACATATTGTACCACAGTAACCAGAACTATAACTATAATATTATTACTTCCATTAATGTTGTTGTAAGATACTGTCATTACCTGCATATCTCTCTCTCGCTCTCTCTCTCTCTCCCTCTCTCTCTCTCTCTCTCTCTCTCTCTCTCTCTCTCTCTCACTGTGTCATATGGATTACTGTTAATTTATCATGTTGATCTGTTCTGTACGACATCTATTGCACGTCTGTCCGTCCTGGAAGAGGGATCCCTCCTCAGTTGCTCTTCCTGAGGTTTCTACCGTTTTTTTTTTCCCCCGTTAAAGGGTTTTTTTGGGGGAGTTTTCCTTATCCGCTGTGAGGGTCTTAAGGACAGAGGGATGTCGTATGCTGTAAAGCCCTGTGAGGCAAATTGTGATTTGTGATATTGGGCTTTATAAATAAAATTGATTGATTGATTGATTGATTCTTCCTGGTTCCTCACTTCTTATGACCACTCACATTCATGCTGGTAACCCCTGTACTGCAGAATGTATGATGAAGGGCACTTCAAGCCAAGCCCGATTCTAGGCAGGCACATATGAGGGGGCAGTCATAAATGTGAAGGGGGCATCATGCTCCAGCACATTTTTGTCATAAGTAGAGCTGACAAATAAACGTCACTCACTCACTCACTCACTCACTCACTCACTCACAGGATGTGGGGACGCTGTGTGAGTGCCCTATAGAGGGTGTCAAAGCACCGTGGTCTCAAATGTGCTTGCTGCTTATTTTGTTGTTGATAACAGTGTTTTCTACATGGAATTGGGTTGTTGTTAGCTGTGTGTCCAACCCCCAACCAAAGAAATGGATTGCACTTTGTCGGGCCTCTACCCTAAGACCTGTCCAACTTGGGTGTCCCACCTGAAGACTACTCCTGCTGGTATAGCTCTTAGGGTCACTGAGGCACACAAACTCCCTGACCACAATAAGGTGGAAATCCCTCAGGGAGGAAAACTGAAAAATAAAATAAACAAAAAGTAAAATAAAAATTAAGAAAAAGCATCTAGACATATTAAAAATAAATTTGAACCTAATAATTACAATAACCTCACTATAGCCAGTATTTACCAAAGCTAGTCTTATAAAAAATAAACTTCTCAAACTAACAGAACTAACAAACACAACAGATATAGGCTAGAGCAGAGCATTTTATATTTTTTTGTTTTGTTTTGTTTTTTGTCATTTTTTTTTTCTTTTTTTGTTTATTTTGCCAGCAATTTAACAGATTTCTCTTCACTCTCGTTTGAGCTGCTGAAAGCTGCAGGAGTGAAAAGTTAATAAAAGCTTTGTAAAAATCGCTGTGATTATCAAAAACTAGCGTGCAGAACTAGAGGCTGGGCGGGGCTTTATGTAGGGGTCTGGCACACACAGGGCATTTGTCCTCAGTATGTGACATACAGCAGGCACTCATCTCTCACTGTGAAGAAACGTTCGCACTGACAGGCTCACTTTCTGTGCTCACACTGCTATATTTACTTTTGTTTTTTGTTGTTAACGACATATTAAGTATCTCACGACAGGAGACGCTATGATGACTTTAACGGAGCTTCACTTCACTGCTGCATTCTGCCTCACTGAGACTGTGAAACCTGACGCCGATGCATCTTGGCTCATTTGCATACTAAACAGTGATTGGGTGTTTACTGGGGGGAGGGTCTCTGCCGACTGCAGACAGTAGATCACACACAGCCAGCACACAGCACGGAGTGGAGTGGAGACAGATGAGAAAACTCTTCAGTTTTGTGCCTTTTTCGGCGGATTTGATTTGAGGGGGCAAGACATTTGTTTAAGAGGGCATTGCCCCCTCTTGCCCCTGCATAGAACCAGCCTCACTTCAAGCCAAATTCCAAACCACACTCTTTTTGGCACATGTTTTGGGCACAAAGCAAATGTTTTACCAAACCTCACTGACAGGAGAAAAAGAGAGAAGTCTGTCCAGCTGAACTGAGCTTGCCTAGTCTTGTTTAAAGTAAGTTAATGTTGTTCTCTCAGTGGTAGTCTCAGTGTGCCTTAATTAAGTTGTAACTGAGCTGACTACATTTAGAAAAAAAAAAGCTTTCTCAACACCACTGAGACAACATAAAAGGGCTTAACAGTTTCCTTTTTCTCAGCACTTACACTTTCTGACAAAGATGAATGGGTGAAAAGGGGTTTGACCCTGCAGTGTGTTTAATAAATTAGATTAGACATTGATTAATTTGTTAGGTCAAATCACCAATAGCTCTATGAAATGACAGTCTCTTTGGACTATAAATTATTCATATTCATCACTAGCATTCAGGATTTAAAATTGCTCTGGAGGATGGAAGTCGATGACAGTGTCAGCTTCCTCGTAAAACTGCATGTTTAGCAAAACATTACTGGACAAGCAGCCACATAACCACCAACAGGCTATAATTCAGTCAACAGTGTGCCTAAGGAGGGTGGGTCATCGAGCCTGTGGTTAAGTGTTGGGAGGCTGGTCGAGGAAAGCCGAGCCAACAGAAGCCTGGATGGCTTCTCAGTTTAGCTGCTTTAGCATCTGTCCCCGGGTGGCACACTGCAGTTGTACCTTTTGAATATGTATGTGAGTTATTGGTCCCGGGGGAGCCACTATATATCCGTGGAGCGGTGGACGGGTGACAATGGGGGCCCAGTCGTCTTTTTCCTTTATCTGGGCCTGTCTGCCTCCTGATGTATCTCTCAGCACAACTTGTTCAGATTGCCTCATCTATCATTGGCCTCAGATATGAAAATGTGGATCCCTGCATCGGGGCCCAGTCACATTGTTACAAGTGCAATCTGGAGGCATCATGGGGGAGGCCCTCCTCCAAAGTGAGGTGGGAGAAGAGGAGGCGGGCGGGAGAGTGGGTACTGGGGAAAATGACAGTCACAAGGAGAAGAAGGAAGCTACTGTGCATCTCTTTATTTTTATGACACTCATCCAAAGTTTTGCTGTGTGTTGTTTATTTTAAAGGGACACTCATCTGTCTTGTATTCAGATAATGAACAATATTGTGGCCTTAGGATCGGCTCTTGGCATAGGCTGTATGTGCAGTCACTTAGAGCGCCACCATGTGGAGGGGTGCTGTGCTGCCAAGAAAGAAAGAAAAACAAAATGAAGAGATTTGAATTACCGCCTCATGGTTGTGTGCCTCAGCCAAGCCATCAGGTTGCAGTTTACATCTAGGTCTGTCCAGACTCTCGACAATCCTTAAAATATGGATGTTGCTGCAAATAAGTTGCCAGATAAGCGTCGCCAATTCAGTATTCGACAAATGTCTCTTGTTCAGTTCCTGAGTTATGGTGTTAAATAATGGGGCAAAAAAGTGTTTTTGCAGAACATTGTGATGTCACATTTTTGGATATAAAATGTCATCACTTCATCATTTTATCCTATTAGATATCTGTGAATAGCTTTGTCATAATTTGTGTATATATACTTGAGTTACGACCAAAAATAGGTTTTGTGATGTCACAGTGATCTTTGCCTGCCAAAATCTACTCAGTTCATCTTTGAATCCAGCTGGACATTTGTGCCTGAGCTATGCCATTTATGAGAATGGGATGAAGGTACAGATAACCCAAAAACATACAGTAATGCCCCTGGCCAAGTCAGTTCCTAGCACAAAGTCATAAAAAAAAGAATGTGCAAAATGCAGAGAGGTGACATTAGAAGGTAATCTGTGATTTGCTTATACTTCTGTTTTTATGCCCTGCACTGTTTTGGTGCAACAATGTGGCCCCACTGCAGTAGTAATAGTGTATTTGTATCAAGTCTTACCCTCTCACTCTTAGCTGGGTGATGTGGACGCCAAGGCATAAAAAAGAATCCGGATATGAACTTGGGTGCAACTGTCTTGTGGTGTAGTGTGCCACCTACCAGCAGTGGCGCAGATCCCCTGAGTAACAACGCAAGACTTTGAAATGGTTCAGAGCATCTTTGTTTGAACTATCAGATCATCAGCAGCATCTGAGGGGTAAGAAAGACTGGTGTGTGAGGAATGGGCTTGCTGTAAGTGCGAACAAAATTTTGACAGTAGAGCACAACAGGTGACACAGTGACAGCTGAAAATGTGAGATTCTGAAAGATGGTTGTTTTTTCTTATTATTATTATTACTAATGAAGAGATACAAGCTGCCTGGTGCACTGTGGAGAAAATGGAAGAAAAAAGGGGATGAAAAGAAAACCAAATAAAAAGGTATGTATAATGACACTTTTGTTAATATCAAAGCCAGCTTTAGTTATAAGCTTAGGTAGCTAGGTAATACCAGTCCCATCCCTGGGGGTATTCCAGGCAGTGTGACCTTGTTTCCCAATCCCAGCCAAGCAATGTGGGGTGGGATGTGGTGGCGCCTTTTACAGATTTTGCCCAGGGCTCCAAAAATGCTAGAGCCGGCCCTGTGGAGGCTTATCAATGGACGGTTTCTGTTTTTGAGCTTATTGCATAGATGAAACCACTTGCAAATCACTCACTTCATGTGTGTAATTTAAAACTAATAAGTACACAATGATTCAGTTACTATCTATTTTCAAGGACATATGGCCAGCAGCATGGCGGCAATCAACACTGCTGAGTTGCTGTGAAATTAAAGACGTGTTTATGACTATGCTCCCATGCCAAATCTCTTATACCTCGCATTTGTTTATTGGCTTCTCTTAATAATGTGTGAAGGGGGATCTTAATTAGATTAGGCTTAATAAAGGAGTTACCAATTTGCATTACACAAGGTCATTCATTATCTGTTCACACACTTGGAAGGCCAGGTTATCTGTTGGTAAAACTTAGTTGTATGAAGTACACACAACTCGGAAACTGGCTCAAACAGTCTTTGTTTGTGTGAATGGCAGTGTGCCTTGGAAAGAAAATACTGGGTTTGTATGGTGCCAAAGACAGTTTTAAGTAAATAAGTATGACCTCCAGGTCTTAATCAGGCCATACTACAAAGGCAGAGAGCAGCAACCGCTGAGCCGCTGCAATTGAGGAAAAAGGGATCCAGAGTTTTCAGTCTGGCTGGCGAACTGTACACAGATGCAGCAGAAAGGTTGTAATTTGTTCATGCGGAGGGACAAAGCAGTATCTGCAGGCAAAATATGTTCCTACAGCTTTCTTCTCCATTTTCACCCATTTGTTTAAGGAAACCTTATTTTAAACTTCCTGTCTGTCCATTTATTCTGAATATTAACATGTAAATGTATAAAATAAAAATAATTTCCAATGTAATACATTTAAATTTGTGATTTAAAATTATCTTAAGAACGTCCAATCCTTTAATACTACAAGAGTAAAAAGCTGAGATAACAGCCACTACTACTCTGCTCGGCTAGTTACTTTCAGCAGGAGTCTAGCTGGGCTCTTACTCCACCATGATTGAATTTAGCTACTGCCTCATTTAGTTGTGTGGAATAACTGAATTACCAAGATATCGGTTCAATCGGGAGAGACTTAATTGAAAGAGATGCTTAAAGAGTAATAAAAGTAATTTATTGACATAGTGCACAATAGGAAAGTTGAAGAAATATGAGAGGAGTCTTTGGCAATTAGACCCATTGTGATGGCGTGCTTTAAGGGGGTAGTGATGCCATGAGCTGTACAGGATTATCCCTTTGATAGAGTCCAGACACTGGTGGTAGTGGCGGAGAGGAGCAATGGCTGAAGATCTGGGATGAGATGAGGTGAGATGTGGAGCCTGAAATCTGAATGGGGCAGAGCGGGGATTAATTAAATCTGACAATGAAATGACAGCTGACAGAAGCAGAGAATGTAAGTCTTAAAGGGACAGAATGCCTCAAAATCAAACATACCTGAATCCAGATTGGTGATACATTTGATGGGTCTGTAGAAAGGAAAAGAGTTCTGACGTGAAACCACTCAATTAGATCCTGCATTGTCTTGAGTAACCCCATCGTGATTTTCAGAAACAGACATTTGAGCTTTGAGCACCACAAGGCAAGTGCCATTATATTCAAGAGAAGGCAAACATCTCCACCACTGATATCTCCAACACACTAAAACAATCAAGACTGATAAATAGCACTACAGGTGAAAAGAACAAATTGTATTTTGTGTTTAGTGAACTGTCCCTTTAAACTTTAACAGCAACAAGATGATTGGCTCACAGACGCTGCAGCAAAATGTGATTGATTTAACTGAAATTGCCACTGATTGAGGTTATGTTTAGCTTCATTTCATTAAATGGGCTATACTGAATATATTCCAAATGACAGTTTCTTAAATAACAATGTGAAAGTAATGAGACAATGTGCTTGTAGTGCTGAATGCAATAAAGCTGCAGATTATCATCTGAATCTGCTGCTCCTCTCAGTGAGATTGAGTTTCAGCTCAGTGTTTAGCTGTCCGGCCCACAACTTCACTGTTTTGGTTCACTCCTACAGCTCTCCGAGTGTTATTTTTGGTCATAGCAGGCAGCTTTTTTCAGAGAACAAGCTCTAAAAATCCACTGTACCCTAACTGCTCAGCACCAGAGTGGAATACGAGTGAGCAGGGAGCGTGAGAGGAAGGATTTTGGATGGAGAGCTGAGCAGATTTTTAAAAAGTTGGAGCATCACCTTGTCCCCCACTCCATCCTGCTCCGATTTTGCTCTGGTACTGTTCACAACATGAGTTGGAAGCATGCCCGACCAAGAATGCATCGGTGTATTGCATAAACACACTATTTTCTATCAAAAATCGGCTGCTGCAAGCTTGACAATGGAGTTGACAAAGTACTTCAAAAAAGAAACTGAGTGAGCAGTGAACAATATTGAATGGAGCAGCTTTGAGTGGGGAAGCAGAAGAAATGAAAAGCTTAGAGAGCGAGGAGTAAAAATTCTCACCCCTCCACTCCTCTCACATGCTCTGCTCAGCACCAAACAGCAAAGTTGGAGACTAGCTGTTGAACAAACTGGGGCATTAAGCACAATAAAAAGCCAAATATTTCCTTCAGGAGTTGGTGGAGACCAAAAACAGAGCTAAAAGAGAGTACTGGACTAATGTTAAGTAAATGTGACTCTAAATGACTGATAGTGTTGCTTAGTAATTGCTGCATGTATTAAAAATCACAAAAAAGGAACTGATTCTGCCATGCACTTTTAAAAGATGATATCAATCCAGATAACAGCTACTGTAGGATAAAAATCAGTAAATTTAGTTTAGGCTTTAGCTTTGGCTGGCCATGGCTAACTCTCACTAGCTAGCTTTCACTTGATAGTTCTCTTGCGTTAGTTGTTCAGTTAGCTGACTCTCAGTAAGTGTATTCAACACACTCTCATCCCAAGTCGTCACATATCACTACTTTGTCAGTGGCCTTTCACGTCTTCGTATTACATGCCAGGGATTCTACTGTGTCTGCTATTGATGTTCCAGGATGCCACAACCTACGCCAGGACATCGACAAAACCACTGTGTTAGATGCAACAAAAGCCTGTCTGCATTCCATACTGCCACAACAGATACCATCAGGCCGGCCAGTGAGGTATCATAACACCGTGAAAGGTTCGGTCCAGCCACGTTATGAACTAACGTTGCCCATCTGCGTTTCATACTGCCATGAAAGGTGACATCCGGCCGATGGCGGCGTATCATAACATCGCGAAACGTGTGTTCTGGCCAAGTTACAAACTACTGCCGTGTATCATACTGCTGCGAAACATGGTTTTGGCGTTAGTGTCTGATGCCGAATACACTGACAAAGTGACAGTATTTGATGACTTCACCTTGTGCATTATGTGCAATGGTGGCCCACAGACTGTGGAGCCAGACCATAGGAACAGCAGTCGAAAGCTAATATGCAGAGCTGCACAGTCAGAATACATGCCCACATGCTTTTGATATTTTTAACACTGGCTGTATTTTGCCCAAAGAACCCCACCTATCCACAGGCCCTTCATTGACAAGTGCACACGTTCCTAGCGATTAGGTCGTTGTATTGACTATTCCCTAATGATGTCTAAAGGAGAGATCTGAGGTCCAGAGCTGTCTAGATTGTCATAAAACACAGCTGAGGTGAAGGCTATGAACAGGGGAGGAGACCTGTGCGCTAATCCCACAATCAACAGCGTCTCCACGGAGGGGTTTAGCATAAAAGCAACAGCTGCAGTGCTGCACTGGTCACCCAGCAAAAAACCCAGGTCATCTGGCAGCAGTTTAATCAACATCCAAATCACAGCAGCTCAATTGAGCAGATTAAAGTCAATGTTTCCTTTCTTTCCCTTCTCTCCTGTGCTCGCTGGAAGTCTTTCACACTCACACATTCACAGCTGACATTGCATAGGAAGGAGAAGAGTCTAATGGGTCCATCATACAGGCAGATTCGGAGTAGATATTATCCAGGTCGACTTGATTTGTCCTCAGAGACCTTCCTAAGACGATCTGTGAGGCCGTGCAGTGGTCCTGATGTGGAAATTGCAGCCAACATTACACGCTTTCAATGTAAATCACTTAAATCTCTTATTAGCAGTAATGGATGACTTCCTAATGCCAAATGTCTTCATGGCTCTCTAAAATTATAGAGGAAAGTGTGAATGCCTGTCCAAACAATATGAGCCTAACGTACAATTTCATTTCTACCGAATGGATCAAACTGTATAAACAATAGCCAGGATGCCAATTATGGTATGACTTGTCACTTAGTGCTGCACACTGTCAATGCCTGTGTGACTTCAGAAAAAGGGGAATTAATGTATAATTCATTTACAAATAAACCTTTCAATACAAAGACAAATTTGTACCGGCGTCACCATGGTAAAAGATTGACACAATGGGTACGAGTACCTCCCTCGTGAGTGCGCTTTCTGACAAACTTTCTCCTGCCTTTCCAATTATAATGACTTTGGATCCAGCGCTGCAGTGGATGTCAGATGATATCTCAGTGGCTCATCTCCTCTCCGGAGACTCGTTGCTGGTGTAAATAAGGTTTGTTTGGGGATGTTCCTCCACACTGTCGCACGTTTGGTGTTGTGGTTGCAATTATGGCCTGAAAATATGTTTTTTTTTGTTTTTTTCCCCCCCTTTTTTTCAATAACCACATTATTTCCCTTAAAATGTGTTTCCTGACTATATTTTAGGCTGTCTATGAGAAAAAATAGTTTGCAGAGAATGTTGTGTGTGTGTGAGTGTGTGTGTGTGTGTGGCTGTTACACCATTAGACTAAGATGTGTCTCCTTTCTCTGCCAGTCCCCATCTCCTTAACTTGAACCCTTTTCTCCTACGCGGTTTCATTCATCAGTCTTAGCTTCCTCTCTGTCAGATGCACCACTTTTCCTGATTTGAACCTCGATTCCTCTTTTCCCAAGTTTTATTTTACTACTGTCTTCCTCTTTCTCCTAGAAAGTGTCCTCATATTCTACTAATTTAAATTTTAGGGAGAACTGTAATTACATCCAAATTCCTTTTTTTTTTCTTAACTTTTTTTTTTTTAAAAACCAAGAGAATTAAGCAAAATGTGCATACAGAATGTATCTGCAAAACATTTGCTAAGAACATATTTAATTGACTTTTCATACAATACTTTCAGATTCACCTTGTGAGGCTGTGTGTGTGTGTGTGTGTGTGTGTGTGTGTGTGTGTGTGTGTGTGTGTGTGTGTGTGTGTGTGATCAAAAGCTGTGGTCCTGGAGACATGTATTGTAGCGGAAAACTGCCACAGAAGTGGTTTTTGAGTGCCAGGTGTCTGTCTGTATGTCTGTAAACAGATTTTGTCAGTGCCATAAGTGTCACAACTGTGTGAGATGCAGTCACAAAACTTGATAGGTGTGTAGCTGAGATCACAAAGAAGGCCGAGTTTGAAGGGTGCATTCTAAGCAAGGGTGCCTGAAGAAGGGATAAAGAAAGTAGGGAAGGGGCCACTGGCCCCTCAACTTTACACCCCTAACACTCCATGGTTACATTTAGACAACATGTACATAAAATAACAGGGTTTGGCCTTACATTCAAAGTGGAAGTGAACACTGGCCTCCAGAGTCAAGGTCAGTGGTTTTAAGACTCAGCTACCACCCCTCCCACCCACCCCACTCACATGTTTTGCCCCTTAACTTCAAAGATATTTTTTAGGGCATTTTTTGCCTTTAATTGATAGGATAGTGAAGTGTGAAAGGGGGAGAGACATGCAGCAAAAGGCCACAAGCTGGAGTCGAACCCGGGCCGCTGCGGCAACAGACTTGTATATGGGGCGTTTGCTCTACCACTAAGCCACCGACACCCCTTGCCCCTTAACTTTAGCTGCTGTCCCACCACATTTCCCACTAAGGCCACTAGGCACCATTAAACAATAATGGTGACCGGCAGCATATCATGCTGATATGAAAGGACTGCTTTTTTGTCAGTGTCTGACACCGGAAGTCACTGCCCAAGTGCTGCCATTTGACGACTTCGGAATGAGACCGGGTCAAATAACAGGCTCAGAATCTAAGACAGCATCACAACTCTTTGCAAATTCTACTTGCCCTGGCAATGTCATTGAAAAAAACAGCTATTAACATTGCAACATGCATTGCATTCATTTTACATTTTAGGCCACAAAAATCCAAAACAGCTTGTGAAATCCTGGAGGCATTGACTAATGACATTTCCATCAGCCTTAGCTAAACTTAGATGGTAAACATAATCAACATACCTGCTAAACATCAGCATGTCAACACTGTCATTGTACATATGTTAGCACACTGAGCATGTTAGCATTCAGCCCAAAGCAACACTGTGCCAACGTACAGCCTTACAGCGCCAAAAGCAATGCTGTAGACTGTTTGCTCTTTTTTGGCTTACCTCAGTTGTTGTCCATCAGAACTTGTTTTTCGAGGTGAGAGCCACAGCCTCTGACTAATTAGCACTGATGAAATGCAGCCCCAATACATGAATGGAAGTTAAAATGTAAGAGCGTTCTGGGTGATTACAGTGCTGCTTAGGACAAAAGGGGATCTGCATCAGGCATTGTAATGAGTCTCATCACCAGAAAAGGCGCAGCATGGGGGACGAGGCGAAGTAGAAATCACAGTTTAGAGCCAGAGACAGATCCAATTCCCTTACCCTGTGTAATTACTGCGGATCACGCTTTATCAGTGGCAGACATCAGCCCTGGGATCTCAGTGAAAATGAGCAAAGAAATGTTCGAGGGAAGTGAGAGCAGGGCGGAGAGAGCACTCTTAAAAAACACCCGCGAATGTTGAATGAGGGATTATCAGGTGTACGTCAAATATCGGACTTCAAACAGAGCAGCTAGGTAAGCCCTGAGAATTAAAGGGAGGCTGGCTAGTCCGCAGGCCCTTATCTTTTGTCATATGGGTTTTCTCAGAAGGACTGCTTTGATTGTTAGCTAAGGGTTGTCCAATTGCTTGTTTTTTTCTGTCTTTTTTTTTTTTTTTAGTTGATGAGATACAGTGGATCAAAGGATCACATGAGGAAGATATTCAAATGCAAGGTACTTCTGAGAGATTTTTGATAATATTCCCTTGCTCACATGAATTTCAAATTGGATAACCATTAATACCCACCAAAAGGGATACTTAACAAATTATCAAACATGATTATACATCAATACGATTCGTACAGGAGGACAATATAATACCACAACTTATAATTAATCTTGCTGTTTTTGTAGCTCTCATCAACCACTTCCATTGAGATTAATTGGCCGTTCAAATTCGGTAAGGCCACTTGCAGCTGGGGTACAGTGAAGAGTAGGGGAGTGGCAATGGATTTCTCTATGAGGCAATGAAAAGCCTTTATAAAGCACAGAATCAGCACAGCCCCCCCTCTCACTAATCACTATTCTCTCCTAAACTCACAAAACCACAGGGCTTGAGAGCATTTCACAGCAGTGAAATGAATGCATTAATGAATATTACATTTTCTGAGCTAGCAGGGGTTGTCCTGGCTGTTATACCAGGATACACATCTGATGTCTAGGAAAGTTGTCCTTGGCTGTGGTGTGATGAAGCTTGTGAATCATCAAAGTAACATCAGAAGCATGTTCCATAAACGTAGGTGATCTGAGGTTTCCTAGATCTCAGATTATTTATTCATTTAAATGAGTGACCGCACCGATAATAAAGTCAATGTCATAAAAAAGTCGATGCTGCACTGTAGAAGGGAAATCCTGGAAAATTGCAAAATGGACTGCATTTATATATGAATGGATGGATATACAGATCTTTAGATATACAGAGTGAAACTTTAGAATGAAACTAGAATGATTAAAATTAAACTTAGATTTATGGAATGCAACTAGAATATATATAGAATAAAACTGGAATATATGTAACTAAATTGAGTATATGGAATGACACGACAATATATAGTACACAACTAGAATATGGATTGAAACTTGAATGTATAGAATAAAACTAGAATAATGAAAATTAAACTTAGATATATGGAATGAAACTAGAATATGTAGAATGAAAGTCTGAATATATATATATATATATATATATATATATATATATAGCTTCATACATCTAGTTTTATTCCAGGTATTCAAGTTTCTATATATATATATATATATATATATATATATATATATATATATATATATATATATATATATATATATAGCTTCATACATCTAGTTTTATTCCAGGTATTCAAGTTTCTATATATATATATAGCTTCATACATCTAGTTTTATTCCAGGTATTCAAGTTTCTATATATATATATATATATATATATAGCTTCATACATCTATTTTTATTCCAGGTATTCAAGTTTCTATATATATATATATATATATATATATATATAACTAGTACATCTAGTTTTATTCCAGGTATTCAAGTTTCTATATATATATATAGCTTCATACATCTACTTTTAGTCCAGATATTCAAGTTTCTATATATATATATAGCTTCATACATCTAGTTTTATTCCAGGTATTCAAGTTTCTATATATATATATATATATAGCTTCATACATCTAGTTTTATTCCAGATATTCAAGTTTCTATATATATATAGCTTCATACATCTAGTTTTAGTCCAGATATTCAAGTTTGTATATATATATATATATATATATATATATATATAGCTTCATACATCTAGTTTTATTCCAGGTATTCAAGTTTCTATATATATATAGCTTCATACATCTAGTTTTATTCCAGATATTCAAGTTTCTATATATATAGCTTCATACATCTAGTTTTCGTCCAGATATTCAAGTTTCATTCTGTATATTCCATTTTTTATTACATACATTCTAACTGTCTTTCCATATACTTAAAAAATATAAAGCAACGAACAAAATTAACAAGGGTTCTGACACAAGGAGATCTCAAGGAGATCTATAATGTATATCATTGTATTTACTAATGTTGGTTCCTCAATGTCAGTTCTTCACTGATGAAATACTTGTCAGCTTTTCTTTTCTCTTTTTTCTGCCATTTAAGTATTGATATGTTATGTTTATTCACAATAAATCTGATCTTCAGACAGAACACACACCAGTTTATAAACCCTATAACTTCCAAAGGCAATATCTTTTTAATATCATTCTCACCTTATTGTTGCGGCAATTCCCTTCACAGGCATATTTGCTTTTATGAAAACCAAATTTGCTTATGATAGGGGGCAGCAGGGTACCTGCCAGTAATACTCCACACATGCAGGCTAATAAGACAAGATGTGTAAGACGGAGAGTAGGAAGTAGTCCATAAGCTAGAGAATCATGAAAGTGCACGCCCATATTATACAGCAGCAGTGTGGTAGCTGCAGTATATGTTTTGTGATACTTGATAACACAACATGTCAAGATATTCTGTTTTCCTTAAAACCAACAAATCCCAGTGCAGCTGCTTTTCATGTCACACCATTCTGAGCAAATGATCATTTCAGTGTGTGGTTTTAGACCGCAAACAGTACAAGTCACATAAATGCATTTTGGTTCAAGACAAAGAAAAGCTATCATTTCACAAGTTTTGTCCCTTCCAAACCTTCTAAATAATTAATACACATCTATTTTGTAGCAGCAAATTGTGAGATTGATGTATAAGATTATAATGATAAGAGATTAAATTGTATGCATGCACCAGAGTTTCACTGTCAAAGCTTTTCATTTCAAATCTGAACAAGGAAACATTGAGAGGGAATTTCATTCTTAGAAGAAAGTAACTTTTGACAATATCTGTTTGATTTGAAGCCTCATATTGACTTCAGATAACGTTTTTGAAGACATTTTTACACAGAGGAAGAGCTGTATATTTTGTCCCCCAATAGCTTGAAATGCTTTAGGGAAGGGATCCCTTCATGACCAGTACAGGAGGAAAGATTACAGCAAGCAGATCCTGTATCAATGCTAATGAAGTCTACTGACTACTGTTTTAACACAGATTTGAAAATTGTCTATTTTTTTTAATAATCAGTTTCATAAGGAGAATAATCTCAAAGTCCACTCACTGGTTATTCTGCTCATGCTGACATAGCACATCAGCAAACAGCTAGCTAGCTAGCATTTGCTAGTTTGCTACATGACAGTCATAGACAAATTAGAATCTGTGCACTGTTAGCTCCTATGGCTTAAACTCTTGTAGCCAGAGATACCTTGTCAAAAGCCACAAACCGTCTGCAGAGCTCAGTGATCAGTGTGGGTCTTTTTTCAGCCTATGCTTTGGCTAAGACTGTTATTGTCACACTTTTCACAGCCAGGTCTCACTCCCAGGGCATCAAAAAAGCACTAATTGGTCAGTGGGCCTTGGTGCTAGATGCAGACACAAAATGCACCCTTTATGTAAACCCACCTACGTCTTGTTAGACAGTCAGACTAACAGATGTAGCATAAAGAGCGTGAGAGTTTGCTTAGAGTGGTTGGGTATAGGTGGATGGGTCCAACAAGGACAATGACATTGACCCAGGAGACCGGTGTTTGTGTTGGTGAAATTAAGAGGGCATCCCCACTGGAAGCATGACATGAGCATCCTTTTGTCCAATCCAAACTGATTCCATCTTCCATAAACATCTCAGCCATCTGTCAACAGCAGCTCCTATATGGAGCTGAGTGGACAGCACCAACCTGTCCTCATCAAGCTGACTGACTGAAATTTACTAAACAAGAATAGTTTTTATTTTGACTCAATGGGAAGAAAACAAAAGGGGTTTTTTTTGGTTTGTTTTCTTTTGCACTGATTCACTGATTTTATTTTACTTCCCACCATAGTGAGTAAGGAGAACCTGCCTACATTGTAACAGGCAAGCTCAAAGACAAGGAGGGTACCTTCATCAGTCAGACACAGTTAAAAAGTTCAAAACACATATGGGCTATAGCAGGATATTTGTGTAATTTAAACAGCTGTCTAAGCAGATTAACCTTCATTTAACGTGACAAAAATAGACTTGAGTCAATGTGGATTTATACAATTAATAAAATGGAAGTGTATCTATTTCGTGAAATGAATGTGTTGACAGACGTCTAAAAATGCTTTCAGTGTGGACTGGATGTAAATGTCACTACTGAGTTATTTTGTCACGAGTCGTTAGTCACTCATTATTCTTGTGAGTCATTTGTCACTTGTTATTCATGTGAGTTGTTATTCATATCAGTCGACTTCTGTGACCTACATCAACCACAACCTTTTCCTAACACCAACCAGCTAGTTTTGTTGCCCAAACCTGCCCAACCCCCTACGTCAAGATACAACAAAGAGGCTTCTGCTGAGGTGTCAAAATATGACTCCCAGGTAAAAGTCTAGAGCCACACCCTCCCACCAACACCGGCTCTATTTGGATTTTCTCTCTTTATAGAATACAGTTACACATTTATACAGAAACTGCCACCGCCCAGTACATGTCATACCCCCAGTTAGTGCTCAATTATGCTCGTTAGATCAGAATACAGATACAGACAGAGAGAGTACTTTGCATTCATTTCTTCTGTATTCGTGCACATTTTTTTGAAACCTTACAGATATGGATGAAACATAGCAGTACGACCAATGATTTTGGAGGAAGTATAGCATATTTCAAGTGTGATACAATCGTATGAAATGGCGAAGAAATTTAAATGATGGCAGAACAGAACAAATCCATAATATAGTGAAAATAATTCTCTGTCCACACATTGGGATGTATATAATAGCTGCACAGACCACGGCAGTCTAAAACGTAGCCTCCATTTAAAGATAAAATGTCATGATGTTCTCCACCGTCGCCTCGGTAAACTTTGGACTCCGCCCTCTGATGCAATCTACTGGCTGTATTTATTTAATTCATTTTTATTTTTATTTCATATACTTTATAAGTATATGAAATAAATAATAATTAAATTTTTTCACTTGTCAATTACACACAGGTCCAAAATACACACACACATGCACAAACAGGACCTATACATGCACTAAGTGGAGAGATGTCAGAGTGCCCATGGACACGCACCCCAAGCAGTTCGGGAGGTTTGGTGCCTTGCTCAAGGGCACCTCGGCAGTGCCCAGGAGGTGAACTGGCACCTCTCCAGCCACCAGTCCACGCTCCGTATTTGGTCCAGACGGGGACTTGAACAGGTGACCCTCCGGTTCCCAACCCAAGTCCCTATGGACTGAGCTACTGCCGCCTTCTATCATAACGGATGCACGGACATGAGGGCAGTGACGTTTTTAACATTTGACACTGACATATCTATTTTCGTACATAAAGGAGTATTAATGAGCCTTAAGGGTGCCTCTGTGTGTCTCTGTCTGCCGCTGAAGGCCACTGACCAGGCATCGGTATGTTACAAGTTGGGAGTGAAACCAGGCTGGCTTAGTTTAGTGGCGTACCACCAAAGAAACAAAAAGATACTCTGCCCGAGCCAGCTAGCCATCCTGACTCTGTCCTGTCAGCTGCAGTGTGTGCACATAAACTGTTTATAACATTGTTTGTCCGTTCTGTCCCAGATGATCTCAGTTTTTTCAGACATTCACTATCCACTGGCCTAAAACTGGAGAGTCCGCTGTGCCAGCGAATAGAAATTCTAACACGACTGTAAATGTAATGCCTCCTGGAAAGCATGAGAACATTTCTCTGTCTGTGTGTGTGCATGCTTGATTTGTGCATGATGCTGCACAGCCTGTGCCACACCACCTGACTTCCTCTCAGTGTTACCAGTTGTCTTGTAACCATTCATTTTCACTCCATAATGGAAAACTATGCTAATGAATATGAATTGAAACATCTGCAAATTCATTCCTGCCTCATATTGTCCTTTTCTTTTTCCTTTTTTGTCTCCTGGCAGTGACAACATTTCCTCCAGCTCTTGGTTTACTGCCATGAAGCTCGGTCTGGTGTGCTAGGGGCTTCATATGCTGAGAAGGTCACGTCTCCTGATGATGGCTTTCATTGTCCTTCAGCGGCTCCTCTGACACTAATCTAGATGCATCAGTTTTAACTGCATTCCTCCATTGCAACATGCATCCGTGGAGATCAATCAATCCATCCTGTAATTTCATCAGAATCTCTCTCCTGCTCTTCCGCATCTAGCTTCCCCACCTCTTACACCCCCCCCCCCCCCCTCCCCTTCTCCTTGTCACCTTCCCAAAGCGTGAGACAGGCAATTCATCAACATTCCCATTGAGCATGGGTATTTAAAAAATGTTTTTAGAATGCATTGGCTGGGGTTCCACAACTGGTATGTGTTACAACAGTGGTCAATGGATTTATAATGACTGTGTGTAAAGTCGCGTCATAAATATCACTCCACCTCTCCCCGCTACATGATAGCTTATTCTGTTAGCCACGTGAATCCAATACATCAAACAGAAGGCATGTAACTGTTGAATACAGTATGACTTACAATAACATCTACATCACTTTTCCCTGGCAGACTTCCCTATAACAGAAAGTGGAATTAAAAGCCGTATTCGCTTGGCAGAGGTGTGCTTGTTTTTGTGCACACAAACTCTCACATCTCTGAAAAATATGCTGATATTTGTGTCCTCTTTGTTTCTCCACTCTTTCAACCCCCTCTTTCCTCTTTGTCATGTGAAGCACACACCAGCTCTTCTGCATGTTTACCAATGACAAATGGAGGACTCCGGTCTTCAGGGGCAAGACGAAGAATCAGGTGCACTAAGGCTGCGGGCCTATAGGCTCCAGCGGCTTTAAGCCCTGGGGCCACCGGCAAAGGAGAGCTGTGATAAGTCTGGGCTGAAGAATGAATATGTTCACATGGGACGAGAGCAGTGGGGAGACAATTGGCTGCGTTATTTTCTCCAGCCTGCTGTTGCATCACAATACACATTCCCACCGCACGCTTCATGAAAATGGATTTAGCTATGGAAGAGGACATTTCAAGTCTCTAGGCCTAGTGGAGGGGGGGGAATTTTCCAGTGTCCAGTGCACCTGTATGGCTAATTTCAGGTGAAACTGAAGAGTGTGTCAGTCTGTAAATAATAACACAAAACGATAGGGATGGAAGAATAGAAAAGTAAAAAACATTTAAAAAAAAATCTGACTCCACAGTATCTCATTTTAACCAACTTTATGATATTTTAGGAATTTTGTTTTTAATCTTTACATTTTCTGTACTGTTTTTTGGAAACCTACCAATGCTTTGGATTCTAGAGCCTTTAATAAGCGGGTTTCTTTGTTACTTGTCAGGTAGTGCTTTTTAAAATTTCAATAGCTCTCTTCTGAAGAATAACAGTAGAATTTGTACTTGTTTTATGTTTTTTTTTCCATGCTTTCATATAGTGGGTAATGTTTGGCACAAGGAAACAATATATATGATGAAGCTAGATATAAGATGTCCTTAATTTTATACAGCAATGTGAAAGATTTTGTCTTGTGCTCTGATATCATTTATGTGTGCCACTCCTCAGAAGTTTGTGACATGCTTACCAAAGATGGTGAATATATTCATGTTTAAATTCAGTATCTGTTTTAAATTCTCCCACCAGAACAAACAAAAGTATTTCAATCCTTTGGTACATATCTCAGTAATGTACAAAATAAGTGATAATGGGCGCAACGACAGTTGAGGTAGGATGAAGGAGAGGTCATCCCTCTAAACTACCATCCCTCTCCATCCAGGTCCAGACCCAGACACTGTTGGAAAGAGGAGATTCTTAGCTTTGATATCAAATATTACCAAATGTCAAATTAACCAAAATATGTCACATTGCATAATGACCCTCACCAAATGGTGATGATTTTGACAAAAAGGCCGTCAAAGTTGGTAGTATTGTTGCCACAAAGATACATGAGAGAGCCCAATGGCCCTGGAGCACTGCTGTACTCCAGGGGCTGTCCTGTCCCAGAGTGAAAAATACACAGAGAAGCTGGAGAACGCTTTCATTTTGTCGCTCACAAAATAACAAAGATAAGCATACCCAAAAACATGGTGTAAGAAGACAAGAAAATATGTTGGAAGAACCGTGGTCTATTTGACAAACAAAGTTAGAATACACAGTTAGCGATGAACTGCACGACATTATTTACAACTTGGGTTAGGGTTATTTTTTTTAGGAAAAACATCTCCTGTCAAACTAAAGGAATATAAACAATCAAGGAATGGATATTCAGATTTTAGGACTGCCTCAAAGGTAGGAAGTCACCACTTCTTCTCCTCTCTCTTGTTTACCATGCTCATAAATCTCAATGACCCCTCCATTATTGACCGATCAAACAAAATGGGGGCGCTAGAGAGCTAATTTCTTATCTAGGCCTAACCGCCACATCGATTTTTACTAAACTTGGTAGATATGTAGAACAGGACGCCTCAAGGTGACTGGAGAAATTTAACTCTAATTGGCAACTGGGTGGCGCTATAACAACAGAAAAATGCTTAAAAATGGCTAAAATGCGACCGATCGCTGTGGCTCCCCCTGTGGCCGAATGTTTGGGGTTTTTTTCTCTTTAATTTTTGGTATGACTAAGTCATGGTATGGTATGCTGTACATAATCACGGAAACTGTCAGTGTGTCATTCTGTCAGTCAGTCATTCTGTCTGTCCCATGTTTTTCTACTCACTGACGTGGTCAGTCTATGTGAAACTGCACATAGGCATTGAGGATTCGCATAGGTCGAAAGTGACAAAGCTACCAATGGGTATGGACTAGTTTACAGTTATTTTTAGATGCACGATGCTAAGGTGATTAGAATTAGCTCAAGCTGGCCAACAGCGACCCTGTGATTTTGAAGAGCCAAGGCTTTGTTTATTTGAAATCAGATAAAAACCCTGCTTTCCTGGACTCTGCCTTGTAACTATAATATTAAGCCTTTCATTCTTAATTTCAGGGAGACATAGAAGAAAGAAGGGAGAGTGGCGCTGATAAGGACCAGAGAGCCATTGACAAGCGTTCACTGCAAGTGTGTCATTATGCCTTTCAAGTTTCAAAATTGTATTTGTTGTCTGAAATTAGTGATAGGAGTTTCATACGCTGAAAGCCAAGAGTTGGTTTAAAATCAGACAAAACCTCAAAATGACCCAAAGTCAAGACGGTAACAGAATTCCATGTTTGTCTTGAAGTGGGTTGAAGAACAAAACAAGCGTGGGAGGTAGGGTCAATGATATGAAACAGGTCCATTACCTCTGTTAAAAACTGACGAATTACCTACTGCCTAACGACAACCTTGAACAACCTTCAACCACACTAATGCCATGTCTTTCTTATCTTTTCAGACGTAAGCCATGGGCAGTGGATATTCCTCCTAACTATATCAAATCCCTTCAGTGAGGTAGTTCCAGGTAGTTTACCTGCTAATTTAGTGGCATAGACACATTGTCGTTAGAGGTGACAAAATATCATGAACACCTCACAAAATAGAAGGGACATGTTAGCTTTAATGCCAATTAGCAGCCTTTTCAGCTATAAAAGAGGTTGAGCAATCAGTGCTTTGATATTGGTCTTTTCAAAGCACCTTGAGGCAGTGCACACAGCTCTTAGGAGGGCAAATGATCTGTGTCTATATTATAGTCACATCAGTTAAGAATATTTTCCCCAGTAATGATGGATAATGTCGGGGGAGTAGGTTCTGACTTTCGAGTGGCGGTTGCATTCACATCTGTCTTGAACTGCCACAAATTAGACAGCAGCATCATTTGTGAAATAAATTACACAAAATTATACTTATCTTAAATGAGGTATACACATATACTCAAGGACAGGAGCAAATAAAATCTACCTACATGTTTTCCTTGGACTGTCCTCAGCAACATTTATTTGTAAAATGATGAGAATAATTGCACCATTTCATTTAATGTTGTTCATTTTCTTGTAGAGCATTGCTGTGAATACACTCATACTTGGCTATGGAAACCATCAGCATTTAAAGAACTGTTTTGTCCTTGGACAGGTTTTTGTACAAATTGATCAGTGGTTGAGAGATTGTAAAAAAGAGTTCATGCTCTGTTATGAATCTGCTCGCACTCAGCCCATTTCCAGGCACAAATGGCTGTTTGTGCACTAACCAGATTTCTTCCCACTGCTACAATACATTAACTTTGATTCTGTGTGTCCAAACTTTTCAAACACACAAGGTCACTTGTGGTTTCCCACCCCCCTCGTTTCTACCTCCATTTGTTTCTCACACTATTTTCCACTGCAGTCATGTCTCCAGCACAATTCCTAAGCTTAATTGCTTGTCTGCACAGATAGTTACATGGTGATTTAGAGAAGGTAGCTCTCGGCTGATTACACAATAGTAAGAGATCGGTAGGGTAGAATAGAGAGAATTAGAATGTGAGGATCTAATTTTCTTTCACACCTGTGGACACTGAGAAACATTACAGAATAGTCTTGAATGTGTTGATGTTATTGGATAAAACTCACCCGAAAAGAGCATGTCTAAAGTGGCAGCGCAGTGGATATTCATCCTGGGACCAGAGAACATCAAGTCCTGTTCAGCAGAGTTTATATTTTTTAGCTACGCTACAGGCTTGGCACTGGGGATGGGAATTGGTCTGACAGTTAATCCACCATTTTTTTTAAGACTGGAGAACCTCATTGACAATGGATTGATTTGATTGGAATGGATGGATTGCCATGGAATTTTGTACAGCCATTCATGGTCCCCAGAGGATACATCCCAATCACATTGGTGAGCCTCTGACCTTTCATCTAGCACCACCAGCAGATTAACATCTGTGGTTTTCAACAAGTTTCTTGACAACAATTAGAAGGAACTGACAAATTTTAATTTGTCCCGTAATTTGGTTTAGGATTAAATACCTGCAAAACAAATGACCCTCACTGACAAACACTATACCTACTAAACATTAGCATATTATCATCCCAACATTTAACATTTAGGTCAAAGCACAATGCCTAATTATGTCTAAGTACAAACTCAGAGACCTCTAGGAAGGCTGTAGACTCTTAGTCTTGTTTTTTTTTTTTTTTTAATTAGATAATGTTGGGTAATAATGAGCTCAAATGAGTACTACTTGGAAAAATACAAAGAGCTATTTGAGTGCAAGTGCAAAATTGGTGGTGGCACAAATCCAGAGTCAATGCCATGTTTAAACGCAAGTGAGTTTTACTGCACTAATTTTGTGACTCTAAATTAAGCCATTTTTATGCTGTGTTGTGCTGTGTAGTGACACAGCCTAAGCTGTGTTAATGCAGAATACGTGGTGCCAAAACATAACTATACAGAATTTTTTTGAGACTTAAGCAGAGACACATTCTGTAGTGGTTTACATTAATAGGTTATTTGTACCATGCATCAACAACTACCTGCACAATATGCAGTATTTGATTGAATCCCTGTAGCCGTCAGACAGCAACAAGATATACAACAAATACACATCACACTGGTAAGTGATTCCAAGTTACAGTGCAAATTATTAAAGGAGTAAGCACCCTGACCTCCATAAAACGTATCGAGACTTTTTCTTCAGTCGAGTCCGAACACAATTTTTTCCGGAAAATCAAAATGATATTTTCTGTAATGTAAATTGTATTATTATGAGCAGCTTTCCATTTACACAATCATCCAATCATCCAACAGCTTAAGCAGGCAATTGCTTTCATGGCAGAGGCACACTCAGAGACAGTGGTGTGGTGAAAAATGTATATATTGAAAAATAATTGAGGACAAAAGGTGAGAGCAAAGGCTAGCAAGGATCTTTCTTGATCAGAATATCACACGTGTGGGGCAGAAGCAGTGGTTGAGTGGGACTCCATCCCATCTTTTTCTGAAGTTTTTTTTTTTAGCAGTAACACACAATTAGCTCGAAGAAAAGACAGCCATGGGCATAAGCGGTAAAGGAACAATCCTGTATTTGCTAGGCTGAAGGGGACCAGAAAAGAAACTTCTATTTTTAGCATTTCAGTTAATTCCAGCAGCTCTTGTCATGGCTGCCACTGAGATTCTTCTAGGTGAGTTCTTTTAGTCAGGAACCCTCCTAATCAAAAAGACTTTCCTGCACACCCTGGTTCTTCTTTCAGCCAGTGGCTTGATTAGCTAATCTCCACAGTGGGGTTTCTCCCAGGTCTGCGGCATTTTTACAAAGAAACACTGGTCGTCCCACGCTCCGCCCAGGGGCCTCCCATTTCCTTACTATCCACAGATCCACACTTCATAGGTGCTGCTCTTGTGGTATTATCGGGCCATAGTAACTGAATATGACTGAAAATGACTATGCAAATATGACCTGATGCAGCCTTTTACTTGACTCAACTAAAACACAGGTAACAGAAATGAATAGAGGCAGTTCCGGGGTTAATATGTAAATATATGGTTGCTAGGATGATTGAGTTGTTTTTTAAAGGCATAATTTGTGCATTGGGCATTGTTCAATAATATATGTATAGAGAGTAGCACTGCAAGTGACCTGTATTCTGCAGTGTAATAATAATTGACAGGAATTGTATTCATGTCTAGTTTGGAAAAGAGGCCAAGACCCAGTCTCCTAACCTGTTTAGCAGCAGTGTTTGCTGTCTGTGCAGAGTGTGTGTGTGTGTGTGTGTGTGTGTGTGTGTGTGTGTGTGTGTGTGTGTGTACCTGTGTGGCATGCCTAGCAACAGTTTGATGGGATCCTGGTCTACCATGAAGTGTGTCAGGTGGTGGCTGGTTCAGTTAGCAAATTATGGATTGCAATGCATGGATGATACACATCACAGGAGATGACTTCTGGGTCCTCAAAAATGTTCAGTGCATACATTATTGCTAACTTCAATGCCTCATGAGACAATAATTAATGAAAGACGCACTTGAAATACCACTTCTAAGAACCCAAACCTTTTCATAGATACCAACCTTTGGCCTAATGCCACTGTGGCCACACTTGGAAAAAAACAGGCTGGAAATCAGGATATGGTGGTGATCACCACAGATGGACGGGCTGTCATTATGTGTTAACACCCTTCTCAATCACTAGAAAATTGATCCAGTGTGTTTGCAGTTCCATTGACATCGCAGCTAACAAAGACTGTCCTCACAGAGAACCAGCTGCATTTGTTGTTTGTTCACACACCTAAAAAAAAAAGTCTTTATGCTTTTCACATGACCTCTTGCAGGCATTAAAGTAATTACTGTCTTTTGCAAATACTCTAGTTTTCTTGCTAATACTCAGGCCTCGTTGGACCCATCCATGTGAGACAGCTCCCTTATGAAGGAGTTGGTGATGTTGAAAAGTCAATATCACTTAATCAGTTTTGTTCCCATTACAAACACCATTCACCAAAGCTGGGTATTCCCCCAGCCGTGGTAGAGAGGAGAGCAGTGAAGGAGGATTACCTAAAAACATAGACTGTATAAAAATAAAAGACATAGCCACCATGACATCCTCTATTGGTTTGTGGACTCATGTTTTGGAGCCTCTAGTTCAGCATTTTGGCTGCTGCCATCTTGAATTTTTGAAGCCATAAATGTCCATATTTGGATGAAGGGGTGGAGCTATGAAGAAGCAGGGGGCCCTTTACTATGCTTAACTCTATGCCTTAATAGAACGTAAATGGGTGAGTTATAAAATGCTGGGAGTTATATAGCTGGGAATTTAGCTGTAGAGACCAAATAAGTTTTTTGTACCAGGCTGTATACATTTTTGTTTTTGCTGTAAAGTTGGGCAGTTTAACAGGGCGGTCTATAGCAACTGACTTGCTTTAGGAGCCAGCCTCAAGTGGCCATTGGTGGAACCTCAGTTTGTGGCACCTCCACGTTGCCTTCATTTTTCAGCCCTGCAGGTTGCCGCTTGGATAAAACACACTGACCCATTCAGATACCACTGCTGATACCAGCGTGAGCCTTGTAACTTCGTCTTCTTTATGGTGTCCAAGTAACAAAGGCAAAAGTAGCTTAACATTTAATTTGTCTTATTTTGACATGACAAGTCATGGCTGAAATTCTGTAATGCTATCAGTAAGCATTGGTCGCTTTTAACCAAGCAACTTTTTCAAAACCACAAACCTCAGCTTGCCTAAACTCAGCCAAACCATAACCATAGATAAATCAGGAAACATTGATATTGATCTTTTAGGGGGTTTTTTGTCTACAACTCACAGGGAAATGCAACATCTCCCCTCAACCCTGGCTTTATATCAGAAAACTGCTTCACTAGTTTATCTAAGCACCAATTATTACGCTGTCTTCACTACTGTAAATAATTAGGGCAACACATATTAGTTAGTGATGACTAATTTAATTTAAGACCAGGCCATAACATTAAGATCACATAAGGTTACATTACTGGTATCATTGTAACCATCTGTTAGGGACTTTTGACACATCAGTTCATCAGCCTGTATAGCAGATATGACTACTTATATATTCTGTATCTACTTGATGACAGTTTAGCCCACCAGTGCTGATATTTTAGCAGGTGTTGTGGCATCTCCTGTGGCATTGTTTGCTAAGGAGGTCACTGAAGTATAAAAAGTTGAAACTGTTTCTTTGGTCACATGCATCAGTCTTTTTTCACTGAAATTATTCATCAACAAAATAACTATTGGGTTTTGATGAATGGTACCTTTTGGGGATTTTGGGATGAATTGATGATCAAATCTCCCAAGGGCTCTGCGGCACACTCTGAGCAGGTAATCGCTTCTTTTCAGACAGCTCAAGGTACACCCAGGTGGCAAGGATGGGTTCCATTTTTTAAACTTCCACATAGGGAAAATGAAGACATTCACGCTGTCAGGCTGCTCCATTACAATCCTTCACTCTGCCGACCTTAACCCTCTCTTAATTAGCGCTCTGGTTCTCCTTTGTGGACCGCACAAGGATCTTTGGGTTGTGCTAGAAAACAGGGCTTTGTTATGGTGAGCGTGCACACAGTCAGTGGAGGACTCATCAATCCATGTTGAAACAAGACTTGGAGACTATCCAGGTCCTGCAGAGTGCAATTGCATATGACACAAGGACACACTCACTCTAAAAGACCTGCAATGTTTAAACCAGCTATTAGTGACGGACTGCCTTTGTATTTATGGGCCTTTTCTCCTGGCCAAACACTGACAACATGCCTTGTTTGTACCAGAAAATACTGAAGTAATTATAAATGTATGACAAAAAACCTTTTCAGTTATCTCAATCTTTAACAGTGAAGGTCAGAATTAGACAATAAGCAACAAAGAGAAGTATTTGTTTTGAGCAGTGCTAGTGCTGTCCCCACAAACCCATTGCATAAATTTAGACAAAGGCTACTCTTAGTTTGTTTAATGAATGTCAGCTTGTATTTGATAACATTCAAAAAGTACAAAAGACATGACCATAGAGGGCAAATCATTTATCCTTCATTTTACGCTTAACACATATGGCATATTTCTAGGTGCTTTCAGCAAATCGATGAGCCTGATTCATGTTTGGGCCCTTTATTTCTATGAATACAGGATTTGTATTGGTTAAGTACAGGGTTGCCACACATTTTCATGGACAAAATTTCAAAACTTCCATTACTCTTTAAGGACCTATAATACATTGTCCATGACGATTTACAACCTATTGCATGAATAGAACTGTGTGGTACATTTTACTCCAAACATTTATTATATGATTGTGGTATATGCTCCTTTTCCTTGACCCATTGCTAGTGTTATTCAGACATATTAGAGTCAAAGTCTATTCAGACTAATCCCAGCTGACTGGCATGTATGGATAGAGAGAGACCGTATTTCAGGAGAAAATCAAGAAACATATCTGATGGTAAACAAAATGCCATGCATTGATGCATATTAGAGGTATGTTAACAGTTACAAAAATAAATTTTACCACAATGTTACATTATGTGAAAGCTTATTTACAGAAGATTACTATGACAGTTATTGTATTACACACAACAAAATTCCATGACCTTTACAGAATTTTATAGGATTTTACGGATTCCATGACTGATAAATGATATTGTAGAATTCCATGACTTTTACAAGTTTTCTTTGAATGTGGGAACCCCGTACGGAATCACATTCTCATAAACTGAAAAGTAGACATTAAAATAGATATAGATCCAAGCTATTGGTGTCTGGGCTCAACATTAACGCTTGCAAAACTCTGTGTTCAGACAAGTGGAATGAATGCCTTATGCAGATGTCCAACAGGGCAAGTGAAAAGCAAATGTGATGTCTGATTTGAATATAATGTTTTCTGAAAATAAACTGCATACTAATGCTAAAACAGAGCTTCCCATCTGAGCTGGGTGCATGTCTCACCACCAAGTGTTGAACAGGAGTGATGAGAAAAATCTGACATGGTGGACATTATATAGCTTAATTCTGGAGTTGACAATGTCATATACAACATAACGTTACTAACAATAAATATCCCTGAAATACTGCATGTTGGACCTATTAATTTTATGCCCAAAGGTCAATGTTAGCTGTTGTGCTGTTCCAATGAGGGCTCCGGTCACTCGCATCACTTTCAGAAGCTTTGTAATCCAGCCTCACACTGCAGTGTCATTTTGGAGACTTTGCAAGACAAATCAATAATAATAATAAATCCAACACTGAATGTCTTTTGTGATTATTAATTTTTCCGTGTTGAAAATAGTTAAAGTTGAGGCTGTGTTTCTGAATGTGTGTTTGATGTTTAACTTAAAATCATCCTAGCAATTTAATTGTTACCTGTTAACTGTATGTTTTGTATGTTAACAAATTAAAATAATTGTCCACATCATTTATCAATGCAAGGTATTACAATATATTATTAGTTGTGTGTTATTAAAAAATATAGATAAAATTTGAATCCCTACATGCAGTTATGGCTACAGCTACCAGGGGTGTTCAGTGAGCCCTCTGAACCAACGCAAACTGTGCCTTTGTGGAAAAATTGACGTATTTCCCCTTTTAAGATGATGTTGTCCTCAAGGTTTGGTCAGACCATAGAATATATACAAAGATGGATGACATAACAGCTCCCGGAAAATAAAGCCAAAACATCTCGATCGCCCCCCAATGGCTTGGTGCAATATAGGTCATAAACCCTGCCTCCTCCATGTTGGGGGACGTGGGCCAAACTTACACATCAAAGTACATGTCAAATAAACTTTATGTATGGGCAGGGACTTGATACCACAGAGATCACTACTGTGTGGACTCCAAATTAGGTCACCTAAACAAGATTGGAGCCGCCCTATCTGGGATATTTTGTGTACATTTCTGTACAGTGGGAGCAAGTTGACACGTTTTGTCCATCTTTGTATAAAATCACTGGTTCAGACAGAGAGTTTAGCAAACATTTGCCTTGTGTCATTCGCACAAATCTGATCACTTGACCAAACAGCCGATGTACCAACTGTACAGACATTAGCTGGAGGCTAGCTAGAAACAGACACACCAACCATGTGTGTGGTAGTGTAGCGTTCTTGTCTGCGAATGCGAACACCGTGAGCTCCGACTAAACTCACCATATCTTCTGGCTCTTTCTGTAATTTCCCTCTGGTCTTTCCTTTTTTTCTCTCATTACGAAGAGACCACAGGGTACGTGTCTTTCCATTGACTTTGTATGCAATCACACCTCATCATAAATTAGCTTCACCTTTAGTCTGAACACATAGATTTATTTCAGGTGATTCATGTAAATTATCTGTCTGGGGGCTGATTGATCTCAGCTATTTTACAGATAAAAGTCTGCACTGTAATAGTTCTGTGCCAACAGTTGAGATGGCTGGTAGGGGCACAACCCACGCAGCTCATTATTTTCAGTTAGCCCCACCCGGCTATCACTAAGGGTCAGACTGCCGGCACATGCTGCCTTGAAAGCAGAGGCCATAGTGAAAGATTGCCTGTTTCCATTTGCTTGTGCACATATGCTTCAATGTCTGAGATCTAAGATAGAAAACAGACATGTATGCATCTGGATCTAGATCAAAATACACGCTATGACAATTGTGGGACATCTGCTAGATTTGTTTTGGTCATGCAGTAGCTCATAAGAACATAGCAAAATGCTGCAAACATAATAAAACCCTTTAAAAAAAGCCTGGATCTACACCTGGATATGGATCCACACCAAGAACAAATCACCTGTTCCTTTATTGGCCCGTGGCCTAACTTTCCACCAAATTCAATTAAAATCTGTTAAGTAGTGTTTGACTATCTAACAAACAAACAGACAAAAAAAAACAAAAAACAAATTGAACCGACGACACAGCCTCCCTTGCGGAGGTAATTACGCAAATAAACAGAGGCATGATCCATTTCAAAGGGACTCGTATACAATGATGCATTTCAGACATCACAGTAATTCTTACCCAGCCTTCTGCTCACTACTTTAACTAACCACATTTGTAACATTATAACACAAATCCCTCCTCTGTCTCTCCTTTTCTCTCTCCCTCCCACACCTCTGTCTCTCTGCCACTCTTCCTTCTTTTTCTCTCAGTGGAGACAATTAAAGTGCGACAGGTCTTCATTTAACAAGTGCTGTTTCACCTCGTAAGGATGAACACATGGCATTCTAATTACTAGCGGACAACACCAGGGCTTCCTCGCTGTTTTACTGGTTCTCCAATGCAGCCCTAATGTACCTGACAGAGAAGGCACACCAGACCTGAAATTACAGGGATTAATGTTTCCAAGACTAAACACTTCAAATGGGTTCTCTGATGTGAGTGCCATGCAGGGGAGCAGGCAGAAAATCCACTTACAGCATCATTGCTTTGGCATTATTCACTCTTGAAAGCGCAGCACGTTTCAGCAAGCTTCGTTGATGAATGTGCGCTCCTTGCCAGGGAAACTTTAATTTGGAGTGTTTAGTGTTAGCTACACAATAATTGTCAGGATAAGGGAAAGGAAGAGAGGAGGCCCAAAGGACGAGGCCTTGTAGTTGAAGCTAAGAAGAAATGTTAAATGGTTTCTTTGATCTACCTACATGGCGTCTTGTTGAACCAACTGAATGCTTAGTGTAATAAAAAATTTAGATAGCACAATGTTAGGTGTTAGGGAACTTTTTTTTTTAGAGAATTGGCCCTTTAAAACACTAATACCAGCCAAGGTGAAGCTTGCTTTTTATAACAGTTTACAAAACACACAATAAGAAATATAAAAAACTGTCAGAGCAGCACTTGGTCCAGGTACATCTGGGAAAGAAAACCAAATCCAACAATACTTTCATTCCAAGAAGAGGTGAAACCTTGGTATGGGTCACAAAATAAAGCTAAAAAGAGTGTCGGCTGACTTGTTGAGCAGCACATTCAAGCAGTGACAAAGTGTGAGTGTTCAAACAACAAGCTGGCAGCAGAAAGGTGTAGGAGAAAATCAAATGTTGGCATTTGTAAAAAATCTGGTTCAGCACATTTAAGGCGACTTTAATCCATATTTTTATATTAACGAATATGTCACGTTAATCATGTCTAGTTAATAATTATACTGTGTGTGAAAGGTGTCATTCGTAATACCAAACTAACTGATAATTATCACCTATCAACTCTGTAGGTCCCCTCAGTTTAACAGAGTGTGCCAGCATCAGAATTTATTGTATTGTTTTTCTGGCCCACAAATGCAATACTCTGGTTCACTCTTAGAGCTCTCATTTGTGCTGTTTCCTGTCGCAGTAGGCAGATATTTTAGGCGTAAAAACTGATGAATTTGGTGTACGCTACCAAGCACGAAGAAAAAGACAAAGTTAGAAACTAGTTGGTCAACACAGTGGCGTTAGTGGAGACCAAAACAGAGTGAAAGTTTGACTTACATTTACTTGTTGGCCAGAAGCACAACTCAAAATGTGCACTAATGCTGCAAATAAGCACACGTTAGCATCAAGGCCACTTTATCAGCTTAAAAGATGATACTATGCTAATGCTGTATTTAGCTTGTGTATGCTCCCCCCAATAAATGAATTTACACAGGTTTAAAATTACAACCTTTAATCTGATTACATCTAATTGAATGGAACCTGAACACAAACTGATGAGATAAGCCCATCTAACTCCCGTGTGGTTACATCTGGACAGCCTGAAGAAATTCTACTCACACACAACATTGGGAATTACAGACTATATATAACAATAGGTATTGCAAGTTGATTTTCACCTATATTTCACCTATTCACCTGTTGCTTTTTGTTTGAACAAATACTGTATGAAGCCTCAAGTTAGGAACATTCAAATACAGGGTTTACTAGACAGATGAAGATAATGTTGAGCCTAAATAAGATGTATACATTGACATTGGTGTAATGAACGCCACAGGGTTTTTTTTACGTAACATTTGTGAGAACTTTTTTATTTGTATGTACTTACTTCTTTATTTTGTTGCAACATGTTGAGCCTTGTCCTTGTTGAGTTCATCTTGGTTAGTTTATCCATCACAGTCTGTTCCAGGTCATTTGAGGTTTTCCTTTGAAGCACATGACAAAGGCATCCCAGTCACCTCTGCCTTATTCTCGTGATGATGTTCTAGCTTGTAGTGTCTCTATAGTATTCAAAGATTTTGTAGGGACAGAAGAAGCTAGGTAGACCTCTTAGACATCCTTTGTAGTGTGCCTAATCAATCTCAATCTTTTTCACTAAACATACTCTTCTCTATGTGAAGATGCTTATCGTCCATTACAGCAGTGTAAATCAGTTGCATTGATGGCTTAAAAGAGAGTAAATCAAGCCACTAATACACTGCACAAAAAGAATTACGGGAACACTTCATCGTCACAATATGACACCAAATCACTTAACACACCAATCTGTCTATTTAGGGAGCACAAGTGATTGTTAATCAGTTTCACCCGCATTGGTGGAAATGAAAGTAACAACAGGTGCATGGAGAGACAAGAGCAGACAACCCCCCAAAAAGAAATGGTTTTACATGCAGTGGCCACAGACAACTGTTCTCTCCTTATCCTTCCTGACTGATTCTTCTTTAGTTTGGTGTTCTGTAAGTGTCCTTGTCGCTGCTTGTAGCATGAGGCAGTACCTGCAGCCCAATCAGGTTGCACAGGTAGTCCAGCTCCTCCAGGATGGCACATCCATACATGCAGTCACAAGAAGGTTTGCTGTGTCTCCCAGCATGTAGGAGATACCAGGAGACTCGCTGTTACTCAAGGAGAGCTGGACAGGGCCGTGGAACGGCATCAACCCAGCAGCAGGACCGGTATCTGCTCCTTTGTGCAAGGAGGAACAGGAGGTGCCCTACAAAATGACCAATAGGTATACTGGTATGCATGTTTCTGACCAAACTGTCAGAAACAGACTCCATAAGTGTGGCTTAAGGGCCCAGCATCCTGTAGCGGGACCTGTGCTCACAGCCCAGCATTGTGCAGCTTGACTGACATTTGCCAGAGAACACCAGAATTGGCAGGTCCACCACTGGTGCCCCATTCTCTTTACAGATGAGAGCAGGTTCACACTGAGCACATATGACAGGCATAAAAGAGTCTCGAAACACTGTGATGAACGTCATGCTGCCTGTTACATCATCCAGCATGACTGGTCTGGCAGTATATCCTTGGAGGGTAGCATGGACCTCTATGTCATGGCCAACAGTATCCTGACTGCTGTTAGGTACCGGGATGAAATCTTTGGAGCGACTGTCAGACCTCACGGTGGTGCAGTGGGCCCTGGGTTCCTCCTGGTGCAGGACAATACCCGGCCTGATGTGGCCGGAGTGTGTAGGCAGTTCCTGGATGATGAAGGCATTGATGCCATTGACTGGCCCTCTCATTCCCCTGCCCTAAGTTCAACTGAACACTTATGGGACATTATGTAAGGGTGCATCCAATGCCGCCAAGTACTGCCACAGACTGTCAAGGTGCTCACTGATGCCCTGATCCAGGTCTGGGAGGAGATCCCCCAGGACACCATCCACCAACTCATCGGGAGCATGCCCTGACATTGTTGGGAGTGCATACAGACACATGGGGGCCATAAACACTACTAAGTCACGTTATGTGTTGCTGGGATGAAATTCATACAAGTTGGATCAGACTTTTATTTTAATTTTTTACTTTGATTTTTGGAGTAAATTTGAATCCAGCCCTCAATGGGTTGATGATTTTGGTTTCCATTGATCAGTGTTACGTCATTTTGTTCTCCACAGATTATACAATGTACATCAGTAAAGATTTTCAACTTGAATAACTTTGAGCAGTGCACAATTAAGTGATTCTTGGTGAAAGAAACACCTGCATGTGTGTGTGAGCATCTTTCTTATCTACAGCAGACTAAAGAATAATAGTATAATAGATTTACAAGATGGTGGTCTGTCTGTCCCTACAGGGGTAAAAAGTACCCTTCAGATACAATTTGTGCTGAGCGGCTGTGTATAATATACTGCAAACTAAATTAAATTATCCTACGTTGTTATCTGAAGTGGTTGCCCCATCACAAATATTAAAAACACAGAAATGGAAACTGATTTCAGTCTCCTATTAATGGACTACTGAATTGTCATACAATAAAGAAACATAACATGTCAGTGTTTTTTTTCCTCATCTTGAAAAAGATATGTTTACATCAGTCATGTTTGTAAACAGAAGTTATACAGCCCAATAGTTTTCAATTATGAACTTCTCATTTCTATTGGGAGGAAAACATGCAATTAATTATGTGATGTGACTACGACCGCATACCTTCCACATATTGAATTAGCATATTAATCATACTGAAATGTGTAATCAGTATTTAGTGTAAACAGACCAGACACAACTTCACAGCTGGTGGTTTGGATGGTTTTAAAGCGACATGGAGTCAAACACATGATTCCCCTCAGTTTCATCCAGGTGGAAGTAGGTCCTGTGGATCAGTGGTAGGCGAACAGAGGGCGGGGTGGAAGGCAGCTGCTTAGATCCATCTGGTGTGTTGGAGTCGGGCTGAAGTAGGATGGGGGGTAGAGGTGTCAAATCAGCCTTATCCATCTCCAACATGAGTCCACTGCTTATCCAACTTATTGCACTACTCTCATCTGTCATGTCATTCTGTTGTACCTTACCCTCTGTCTTAGTGCTGTAATTGTCTTCACACTCTAGCATCTTCATTGTCAGCTCCCTCTGCACATGTTTATACTTTCATCCCCGAAGGCTTGTTTATGTTGATTTAATAGTACTTTAAAAAGCATGCTTGGAGGAGTTGGGGGAGTAAACACAAATTTGATGCAGTCTGTCATGCAGCTTATAAAGCCCATCAGTGTCCTCCTTGTGCACATCATAGAGAATTCACTTCCTCTGAGCCATCTTTTTGACCCCCCTTAGCTCTATTCTCCAGTCTTTTCCCAGTCCCAGAGGTGACTGGTTGTTGCCTATCATTGATTATGAATGTATAAACCATGAAGCTGAGATATGTTAATCAAGCTAGGAAAGAGGTGGTTATATAGATGATGGTAGTGCTTTATGTTAGCACTCATACATGCGTGGGAAAGTTCACTTTGATAGTTCACCAGAAATCTATGGAGCGCATGATCCAGAAAATAGTTTGTGCTATTTATATTTGTTATCATAAATTATTTTTTTGTTAGAACCAGAGATGCTCCCAGGCAAGGAAGAGAGCAGCACTGATATTGAATGACAATAACTGCCATAGTTGTCTAGTAAAGAAAAAGCAAGAGTTGTGTCTACTCAAAACACAGCACACCTTGCTGCAGTGCAATTTGAAATCACTCTGAGTGATGAAAGTGTCTGCCTCATCCACAAAAGATTTGCCTCTGTGTGATAGTTAACTGAATAGTTTCAGGAATTTGTGAAATACGCTTATTCATTTTCTTGCTGAAATTTAAATGAGGAGATTGATCCCCTCTCATGTCTGCACTGAATATAAAAATAATGCCAGCAGACAGTTAGCTTAGGCTAGCATAAAGTTTGGAAGTAGGGAGAAACAGTTAGCCTGGCTTTTTCCAAAAGTAAAAACTGGGCCAGTGACTTCCTGGAGTCTGTGCTGGTTGCCAGCAACCTCACGATGAGGTTGCTGGCAATCCTCCATGACCCTCTACCACTGTGCCGGAACATTTTCTTTGTTTCAAGTGATCATTTTAACCCAAGTAAATTAAATGTCTCTAACCCTAAGTGCTTTCTCTATCTAAACCTAACCAGACCGTAGCCACAGTGATGTCATACTATAAAACAGTGAGACAAGAATATTTTGAGGCAGCTTGTGAGAGTCTTGAAAATCTAGGTTTACTTTCTAGCCAGGATTGCTAGAAAGTATCAACAGAACAAGAGTGTTTTACCTAGTCCTACCCTATGGTGCTGTAATTGGCTAGCACTAACCTTAACCATGACTTCTTTGCCCGAACCCTAGTGGCTCCCAACCTTGAGATGCTTATCACTGCACATAGTTACAGCACAGTAGGGTGGGACTATACAAAGCAATCTTGTTCAGTGGATACATTCTAGTATTGGTATATCTTTGTAAAATCAAACATTGTCATCTTTATTTTTAGATTTTTCTTTGGACTAAACAAAAAGATATAATGTCTTAATTACTGAGCTTTAGAGGTGCCAGTGGGTTTAGAGCCAGATATAGTGTACCACCTGCTGGCACTATCTTCATATTAAGTGTACAGCCATGAGGATGGAATCAGGCCTTTCATATATCTTGAAAAGCAAACTATTCATTTAAATGTTGGTACAAATAGTGAGTGTCTTTGATTCTGAGGGAACTATGCCCAGTTTTGATGTGCATCAAAAAATGACCAAGATTTATACACATAACAAAACATAAACATGCACAGAAGTTCTAAAATTGAATTGTATTTAATAAAAAATCAGAGCAAAAAAAGATTTAACATATGAACATATGAGTGTATTTATTTATTTGTATTTATTGGTTCTTCTAAATCAAGTAAATCCCTTTTAATCTGCAGAGCACCTGCTGGCTTCTTATTCTGAGTGACTGAGAATGGACCTGTGGGCCTATTTATGTTAACTAGTCTATACCCATTGAGTGCACAGTTGCCCATGTACATGTTTGGAAAAAGTAGCTTTGTCACCTTCTGCCTATGCCAATCCTCAATACCTATGTGCAGTTTCACACAGATTGACCACCTCAGTGAGTAGAAAACGTGGTACAGACAGAATGACTGACTGACAGAATGACACACTGACAGTTTCCGTGATTATGTACAGCATACCATACCATGACTTAGTCATACCAAAAATTAAAAGAAAAAAACCCCAACATTCGGCCACAGGGGGAGCCACAGCGATCGGTCGCATTTTAGCCATTTTTAAGCATTTTTCTGTTGTTATAGCGCCACCCAGTTGCCAATTAGAGTTAAATTTCTCCAGTCACCTTGAGGCGTCCTGTTCTACATATCTACCAAGTTTAGTAAAAATCAATATGGCGGTTAGGCCTAGATAAGAAATTAGCTCTCTAGTGCCCCCATTTTGTTTGATGGGGTCAATAATGGAGGGGTCCCCTCAGATTATGTGTGGTCATATGCCTACAAAGTTGCGTGGTGATCGGTGAAACCCTTGAGATATTATACACCTTTATGTGATGAGCTACGCCCTCCGCAATATTCATTGCCTTATAGAAGCTCAGTTTTAGTAAGTTTTCCAACTTTTGCCAAGAGGGAACTTTAGATATTGGTCCCTAGTTTATGTTCACCAAGTTTCATGCAGATCGGTCAAACTTCCTAGAAAGAGATTGATTTTAAGTGTTTTTCAAAAAATTCAAAATGGCGGAAAATCTATATAACCGGAAGTTATGGGTTCTTGAGGCAAATTTATTCCTCATGAGGAGAGGCATCTCTGTGCAAAGTTTCATGTCTCTACGACATACGGGGCATGAGATATGCCCATTCAAAGTTTGCAATTGCAATCGGTTGCTATAGCGCCCCCCTTTGGCCAATTGATGTAATATTGCTTGATTCGCATCCTCCCATGACCCTCTACCACTGTGCCAAATTTCACATGGATTGACCAAGTCAGTGAGGAGAAAAATGTGGAACAGACACACAGACAGAGTTTTCGTCATTAGTAAGATATAGTAAGATATGATAAATTTCAAAAATTGTTAAAGTCAACATACAAGTTACATTGGGGTTGGGGGGCTCAGGGTGCCATGATAAAAGATTTCTTTTGAGTGGGTGCTGTGGTCTAAAATATTTTGAGAACTGCTAGACGTCACATCACATTTTTGATATTTGAACATTTTATTCTTGAAATTACCAACATACACAATCAAAAAATTAACACTGCAAAGTACATCAGCTAATAGAAGTCTCTGCATCACTTCTGATGTTGAGAGGTGAAATTTAGGTATTGTCCCCATTGTAGCTGACATACACTGAGAAATGGGATGGTGAAGGACGGGAAACAGTGGTTGAAACCACAACAGTGTAGGGCCAAGACCAAACACAAGGATAATTTTGTCAATCTCCTGGGTTTGACGGAGATACAGCACGCCTCAGGTTACTCATTTTACTGCTTGCAAGAATTGTCAGTACCCCTGCTGCAGCAGTCAACAGTCTGGGGACACAGTGCTGTCCTATTAACGCCAAAAAAAGACCTTGTCTCTGGGTCCATATCCATCTCTCTTCTCAAATTTCACTTTTGAGTGTAAACAAAGTGGTATAGTACTGAGAGAAGCATCTCACACTTGTATGTTAATATTGCTCCTTTTCTATTATTTACTCATAGTGGGTGTGAGTATTAAATCCTGAAGAAACAGCGGAGCCAGAATAATGTTTGTGAACCTCATACTCTTTGAACTGACAGAAATTACAAATAAAACACATAAAGAGCTCATCTGACAACAAGTAAAACTCTGCTGTGATGAGGCTCTGAAATGTAAGCTGCTGTCTTGACATTAAACATGTTTTTTAGAAAATATTTTTTCCATGCACTTTCTGTTCCTTAGGCACAGATGTAAGATCAGTAGATGTACATCAGTAGGAGTAGGAGATCAGCGGGGTTACACATCATTATCACGTTTTTTGGGGTTTTTTAGGTGGTCAGTTGCCAACATCAGTTTTTCTCTAGTTCCACTTTCTGTCACTATTAAGACTGAGCTGAGAATGACAAACTCAAGTATTTGTGAACATGTCTGAAGTCAATCAAAGGAAAAAACAAGCTACCAAACAGCTTTGGAAATACAGACTCTGTAGTCAGGAAAAACTTGTAAGACAAAAAGTTGTAAGACAAAGGATGTTGTCAAAAGTATAACAAGGACATGGCAGTTTTTACATTCCTATACAAAGGAAAGTCTGATGCTAAGCCCAACAACTGCAGCACTATGACTCCAAGCCTATATTCACACAATGGTCATATGCTGTTGCAAAGTCATTTATGCCCTAGCACCTCTACTCAATGTCAACATTAAATAATACACATATATCTAATCAATGAGGATGAGGAGGTTGAAGTAGGCCATGACCTAGCATAATCCTTATATTGTGGATATGGCGAAGTGCAATCCCTAAGTGGGTTGCTCCTTCACTTAAATCCCTGCCAAATTCTATTTCTGCTTGAGTACAAAAGTGACCCTGTACAGTTTTGTGGATGATTGAGTGTCATCCACACTTGCAGTTTCATCACTCCATTGCCACAGGACTTTAATTCTTTGATAATGATGCCTGGAGATGTGACTGATTCAAGAACACTTGAAGGAATAGTTCGACATTAGGTGTTGGACGATAAGATCAAAACCACTTTTATGTCTTTCCTTTAAATATGAAGCTATACAGCCAGGACACGCTTAGCTTAACATAAAGACTGGGGCAGGCTCTGTCCAAAGGTCACACAGAATCTGTACTGCAGCTGCTCTTGTTTAATCGAGAAGCTCCCAAACTTTTTACGCCACTCACCCACTTCTACATTCTGGCAAAACTGAAAGAAAAAAAAGACAGAAAAAAGAAAAAACCTTTTATGGATTTTCCTTTTGCCATAGAAGCATGCAAGAAAAACAAGTTTTTCTTCTTCACAAACTCAAGGTAAATGATCAGTTTGCAGGTTTTATTCCCTTAAAGTCATAATAAAAGCATCAAGTTTACCAGACTGTTCTCATGCTGTTAGTACGTTTTCTAGTGAAAAATAATGTGCAAGAATTTGTATACTGAGTAATCATGAGTCAGTAATTTGTGTATAACCCACATATTTGTAAAGGCTGTGTATCCATGAGCAATGTGCTAAAGAAGGAAGCACTTCTGTAAGGAGACACATTGCGGTGGTGGATTGGTCACAAAACACTGGACTTTCCCCAGGAGACCAGTGTTCGGAACATTGTGAACTTTAAGGTACGTCATCACTATGTTTCTTTTCCTAAACCTAACTTTACTTCCCTAAAGCCTACGTAACTTTATATTGAGTACATAATGTAATTTGTAGGGCACTTTTTGTAAAATATCATGCCAACTGTTGTATGAGTATACATGGAGTTTAATCATGCAAAATAATTAGAACATGTGTTAACCCTTTCTGCTTCAGCTTCTAGACTGTGGTCGGGAAGCACACATGAAAGAGAGAGGGAAGCTGGGGCTAAAGTGCATTTCAGATAAACATTTATGTAATTATTTTATTTAAAAATCCCACTTGAAAAAAATAACACCATTACACCACTGCTACTTCTTCCCCATTAAAAGGCAGCTCAAGCACATTTTAGGAATACCTTGTTAAATCCAGGGGGCTTATCATCATTAAGAAGTTGCTATGCAACCAGTGGAGATGACATGAAGTCATTGCCCCCCAGCCTGGAAACAGCCGTGTGCCTAATATAAAACTAAAAGACTTTGTCAGTGTTAGCTAAGCTAAACTCCTGCTAAAGCCTTATGTTTAGCAGTCATGACAGTGGTATCGCACCCCTCATCCAAGTCTCAGCAAGAAACCAAATACACATATTTCCCAAAGCCTCAAACTATTGCTTTAACCATGGATCCGTTCTTCTCAAGTGTCTCAGTGACACAGCAGTGACATCATGGCAAGCTTGCCTGGGTAGCACGGTAGACTTTTGTGTCTTGCACTTGTATTGTCAATGTATATTTGTGTATGCATGTATGTTTAAGTGCACTCGATAGGAGCTTCTAACCCTCAGAGAGAGCCTGATTGATGTCTTGGGATATCTCATTCCAACAATACCCGAGGAAATACTGGCAACTAACAGCACACCTGGCCCCACGACTGCCTGAAGGCAAACATCGGGCAGGAGAAGGCAACGAGGAGGGGCTGTCTCCGAAGCATCCGTACCTACAACCGCTCCTGGCACTACATGATACAAGCATAGCAGGCCTCATATCCAAATACAATGAGCATAGTTATAGTAAGCAGGCAGCAAGCAGTTACTGAGTTCCACAACAACAACCTTCTGCTCAGCACATCCAAAATCCAGGAACTCACCACTGATTTCAGGCACAGCTCCCCACCCAAATCTCTTGTACACACAGACTCATTTAAATTTCTTGGCATACATTTAAGTAATACATTCAAATGAAGTATTAACTGAGATGATTTCAACAAAAGAGCCAAGCTTAGACTATTCTTCCTCAGGCCTTGTCCACACGTATACATATATATATATATATATATATATATGTATACCCCATCCAGAGTGAAGATTTCAGAAATCCATTTTTAGTGTTGATGTGTAGAAAGAGAAAATGAGTTCTTGGTTTGAGAGTGTGTGTTGTTACCTCCCTTGTGAGGTGTCACAAATGAAACGACATCTTGTGCAATGGCTACATGGCAAACATAGCGCTGGCTTTAACTTTGCAAACAGGACTATTTACATGTCTACACATAAATGTACACTTACTCTTTCACTATATTGAGGTTCAGTGTCATCAGAATGCACAACGGAGTTCACTGCTCTAGTAATAGCTTTATTTTCAGGCTTCTGATTGGCCAACATTTTCTTCTTCTTTGCTTGCCTTTAGGGTTATGGTTATATCGCAACCTGTTGGTCTTAATTGGCACTTTAATTGTGTATTGCATTTTTATTTGGACTGATAATTTTTCATAACAGTGCTTGTGTGGATGGGATTTTTTCTTGAGGTCGTAGGAAATTCTGTTTCCAAGAATACCAGTGTCTGTCTAGCTACGTAGACTTCAAACAACCAGAAAATTCAAAGGAAACCACAGTATCCTTCTAGTTTTATACAGTAATCTTTATAAGTTTCCTCACTGTGTCCAGCGTTGACAGTCAGAAAAAAGCTGCAGCACACTGTCAACAGATCCTCCCAAATCATCGTCTTTCCACCCACATCAATTGAATCAGTGTGCCACAAACACATCACTTAGAAGGGTAGGTAAAATTATAACTGACCCATCCCACCCTGCTCATAATCTGTTTTAGCCTTTGCCCCCTGGGAGGTGATATAGATTCTTGTCCACCAAAACAAACTGGTTGAAGAACAGTTTTTTTTTTCCACTAGCAAGAAGGACTGAATTTTGCCTCCTATTTTCTAATCCTTGCACCTTGCATTTTGATACATTAGCATTCATTAATGTTATTATTTGCACCTGTGCATTTCATAACTGTGATAGAATCAGAATGTTCCTGTGAAAAAGGCCTATGGGGATGTGCCAATGATTTTCTATACAAGTTTACCCCCTTACTCTGCTACTATCCCAGGCTAACCATAAGGCAATGATGCAGTTTCACCCCCAGCTACAATCTGTTGATAATAAAGTGTTGAAACTAAATGCTGACCAAGAAATGCCACAAGTTTAAGTAAATGTGGGAGTGTGTTTATGTATGTGTGTGGGTGAGGTTTGCATTTCTGGCTTTGGGGCAGCAGTTTTATCTTGTAGAAAAACATTTTAACACATTTTGTTTTTGACAATCATACGTACGAGCCAAATCATCACATCTCAGCCTTCCCTCTCTCCCTCCCTCCCTCCTTCTCCTCCTCCACGCTCTCCTCCCATCTTCCAGACTATGCACCTCAGCCAAGGTTATCTCTTCCATCGATTCTTATCATCAGCTTTTCAATTGATCTATTACCCCTGCACCCCACCTACTTAATGCTAGCTTGATTAATTATTGTCCCCCACAGGGCTGGGAGTGGGGAGGCTGCCAGAGAGAATTCTCCAGATTAAGATGAATTTTCATTGTCTTTGTTCCCCGGAGTGTCAGAGCACACCAACTTGTGTTGAAACACGCTGAATTTAGAGGACCTAAAGTGGGTTGGGTCCCCCTCTACTGATACCAGATGTGCACTCAGGGCTGTATACCCTACATACTGTACATATGGTATGGGCTACAGCAATTGCTTGTTTATTTTTTTTTTCACTGACTTTAATTCTCAGTAGCATCCAGTATTATTTAGTAGCATCAGATAATTTGTAAAATGGAAATCAAATTCCCAAATCTAATTTACATTTTCATGACAAGCTTCATTGACACTCTGATATGTTTTATTCCCTGATAGCATGGGGGAAAGAGGGAGTTAGGTGGAGACAGGTGGAGAGAAAACAGAGGAAGGTTTTAACTGCATTGTGTATAATGGTTTCATCCCGTTTTGGGCTTTTCAGCATTTAAAGCCTCTCATTTATTTTGCTTTTAGAATAAATGACTACAGCTAAAAATGCAGTCAGAGGGTTTGTCATTTTGAGGGTTCTATCAGTCTCGGTATTTGATGCCTATTTGTTCTGGCAGGGAAATGCCTTGTGGATATGAGCAGATCAACATATTAACAGGCCATTAATGCTGCTGAAAATCTCTCTGGCTGCCAACAGCTTGCAAAAGACACCGCTTTGCCTTGAGCAACAGTTACTGTATATTTGCAGTGGCAGGTAATTCAAACATAATGTACATGCCATTTCAGGAGACATTACTGAGCTGGATTATGGATTCAGAAATTCTCTGTTTGTTCAGGTCCTGTTGTGACAGAACCTATTTAGTGTTCTCCTGCTGGTATAACAATATTTTAATGCAACATGATTATTTTTGATGTATGTATTTTTCGCTTCTGTTTGCAGTGTTGGGAAGTTAATAAGGGCATTTACTTGAGCATATACTCAAAGGAGCAGTAAGTGAAATTCATCATTTCTAGATTGAAGGAATTAAAAAATTGCTATGTGAAGAACTAGAGGTGTAATTTCATCTGGAGTGTAGCATGCCCTCACACACCCTCTCTCTGTGTTGATCTCCAGCCCATTGTTTGCAAGCTGGTCTGGCTGCGCGTTCACGTACGTTCATGTGAACTCCCCCCTCTCGGAGCCCTTGGCCCTCCCTCCCTATAAAAGGCTACAGCCAGTGAGCAATGGCAGCGCGTATTTTCAAAGTGAAATGGCGGAGAGCGGAACAAAACGTCCACCTGAAGATGGCCAGGATCTAGTGATGGTGAAATCGAAGCATTGAACCACTTTGACACACCTGCTTCAAGAATGACACACTGCTTCGAAGTATTTCATACAGTCAGAAGAGGGACATCTGCTGGCTGTGCGTCAGAACTGCATCTAAGTGGAAGACCTGGAAAAGCCTCAAGACTGCCTGTAACGAGGCCTCGCTCCCGGTAGTCACATGGCCATGTGGGCGTGCCGAAGCAGGGATCCAAACACTGCCTCGGAACACTTGCGCTTCAAAAGATCGACACTGTGTCGAGCAAACTGGCTCAAGCGTAACATCACTACCAGGATCCGACATTACCTCTTAAGAAACAACGGTTGTTGGCAAAGTTGTCGGATAAAGAAAGAGACAGAACTCGGATTAACATTGGCCTTGCATTTCCAAGGTGGAGAGCACTGCGAGAGCTAAAGGGGCTACAGTCTGACTCGGAGCTAGCTCTACTTCTCCTGGACAGGTACAACATAAAGTCAAATGTCTGTTTTAATTAGTGTTACAGTAACGTTAGGCACGTGTCGCTATGTCGATTCAATTAAATTTAATGTTACAATCGTAGCATGGGTTAATGTCCGGAGCTTGAGTTATTAGCGGCTTTGTCCCAGCAATGGGTCAGGCGTTACAGTTGTGTTAGGTGAGTAGCCCGGCAGCCCAGCCAACATTTGCAATTAGCATTGTAAAATGTAGCCCGGTGGGCAGCCTGGCGAGCTGTGTTTAGCTATTCCCCTGCCTACTTCAATGATGATGGTACCTGTAATAAATGCAATATACTTGCTGAGATGGAGACGAGGCTCAGTGACTAGAAGAGCTGGCAGAAGCGTTCCATAGCTGCAAGCTACTCCAGTAGCCGTAGTAGCTCTAGTGCTAACTCTGGGAGCTAACACCAACGTCCCTTCTCTTCTCCGTGAGCTGGAGCCGGAGCCGTGAGGCTCATGGGCTCACGGAGAAGAGTTGAAACATTAGCGTGGCAGCCGACTAGTGCTATGGGTGGAGAGCAGAGGTAGAGGGAGGTGTGTCTCATGACACACTTTGTTTTGGTCTACAGGCAGTGCACAACAGCAAACCTAGCAGTGAAACGATTTTGCTTTTTGCCCCTTTAAAGGGTAAGAATTGCACATCTCAACCAGCTGAAACTTTTACAGATTAGAATTTCTTAAGTGTTCATTGTTCAGGATGTTTTTACCATGAGCTGAAATATCCACAAAGGTCTCTTAATCTCCTACACTGTTTGGCACGTTACAGTTGGCCCACCTGTCCAGCAGCTGCAAATTTGTGCTCACCTATTTTCTCTGGTAACCTATTGTGTGCTCACCTTATTTCTGATCCAGCAGCTCAGGAGGTTTTTACGATGAGCCGATTGTCCGCAGAGGTCTCCTCCTCTCCAAAACAAAAGAAGCCTCAAATTAAATAAAGCAGTTTCACATTACAAATGGGTGTTTATCTGACAATGTTTGGCATGTCAGAGACTGGCTGCTACCCTAGGACCTGCAAATCTGTGCTTATCTTTTTTACTCTCATAAATTGAGATCCAGATGTTTAGGAGGTTTATATAGGAAACCGAATTTTCTGTGGACGTCTCTTCCTCTGCAAAACAACAGACGAGATTTAAACCAGAAAAATCACTGATTAAAGCCATTTCACTTTATACAGAACAAAAAAAAAACCAAAACCACAACTGTCTTCTCATCATGCTAACTATGGTGGTCGATGAAACATGAATTGCCCTTTCTAGAGCCAGTGTTTGGTTTGTCTGTTCTGGGCTGCTGTAGAAACATGGCAGTGCAACATCACATTCTCCGTAAACAAGGACCCGCTCCCTATGTAGATATTAATGACTCATTTTAAGGTAACAAAAACAAAACCGTTATTATTTTCAGGTGATTATACACTATAAAAAATATACTTACATACTTAAAATACAGTAATATTTTCAGTCTCTACCAGTATAACCTCATATATCATACACACTGCAACTTTAAGTGCAATTTTGAGGTACCCATACTTCAAGTTTTTCTATCTTATGCTACTTTACTTTCTTCATTTCAAAAGGAAATATTGTTCTATCTATTGTTCTGTTTATTTATTTACTTATTTGACAGGTATGGTGAGAAGTTCCTTTTGCAGATCACAGATTTACATACAAAGCATGTGATGATCAATACTTGTTAGATATCACCAATAGGAATTCAAAGTAGCACCAGCTTGACCAGCTACAATAAATGCGACATACAGACATAAACATCAGTAACAACCATTCCGTAATGTCATGTGTAACAATGTAAAAATAATATAAAACTGACTGGGGATCATTTTAGTTTACAATAGTAGTATTTTACAAGTGTATTCTTATTTGTCTGATTATTTTACTTAAAGGTCTAGTGTATATGATTTAGTGGCATCAAGCTGTAAAATTGCATAACTGAAACTTTTCCCTTGTGTCAAGCTTGTAGGAGAACTACAGTAGCTGATGCAAAAGCATGGAAATGCAAATGGCCAGTATAGCCAGTGCTCAGATTGTCCAATCTGGTGGGGTCAGTGAGGACCAGCTCAGTATGTAGGTACTGTATGGGGCTCATTCTAAGATAACAAAAACACAAGGAAAGGATGTTTAAGGAATGTACACTTATGAAAACAGTTGTGAATATTATACTATTTCGGCCGTAAATCCTACACACTGACCCTTGAAGCAAGATTTAAATTGCAGGACTTCTACTTGTATATTTTATCTTTGAATTATATTTTTCAAGGTATTGCAGTATTCACCCAAAGTAAAGGATCTGAATATTTTTCCCACAACTGGCATGGATCCAAAATTTTTAAAAGGTTTAGAGGTAAAAGGTAATACTACTACTACTACTAATAATAATAATAAAAACACCAAATACATTAACATACGTGAGGCCAGTGTCCTTGTCAGAAAAGGAGCCTATTTAAAGAAGCCCTCTTCTCTGCTTCGCTGTGTGCTGTCACTCAGTCAGATAGAGCGCACTTACTTAAAGCAGCTGTGCGGAACTTTTCGTTTTCGTTGATTATAGTGCCCCTTTGGTCGAAGCGGTATGACACCCACAGCCTGGTGTAGTAAAATTCCGACTGCAGCCAGCAATTACCGCATGCATTTGTTTTGGAGAGCGAGAGGATTAACTAACGTCAGGTCAGTCCAAGTAATTAGTGGAAACAGCAAAATTACTCAGTAAATTCTCCTCTCGTGTTTCTGTTCTGAACTAATCTAATCTGTTGTGTATTTTGAGCTACTAAGGCTACCATAGTAATGTGAGCCTCAAGTTATTCTGGGTAATGTAGTAACCGTTGTGCTACTGGAAACAATGAGAAGCAGCCGTGTACGTTCGGTGAAAGGAGGAATAAACAGTTAACAAGTCATCTGCTGAGTCCGCATTATTATGTGAAAAGAATACTCCGACGATTTGGGAGTTATACCCTTTCTCTATCATTTTCATATTGAGACAGCGGTTAGCATGGCACTTGTAGGGGGTCAGTAAATCTTGCGTGGAGGGATACGCCGGTGAGCAACAGCTGCAGCTGGCTCTGGGACAGGTATGCTAGGTCACACGGTAAAAGCAAACAAAGAGATGATACGGACGATATTACTCACCCGACTGAAAGCTGTCCATCAGCTCCTGCAGGCCTGGGCGTTTTTTCCAGTTCATCTTAGGAACATGAAAAAAAGTTTCAATCACGCCAGGATTAGTGATTGCTGCAAAGTTTTCATTCCTTGTGATGCGCTCTCTGCGGCGGTTTTTCCTCCTGATGATATATCTCCCCAACGATGGCAGCACCGAGTCCCATTTTGTGCAGCAAAATGGGAGCGGAGGATTCAGCCTCTCTTCTCGCCCGCTCAGCATCCAACACATGGATTTCCTCATCTGTGTACTCCGGCTCAAACAGGTATGGCTCTGGATCTGTGTCTGCTACAAGAAACTCTTTAAAATTGCGTTCAAAGTCGTCCATTGCAGCTACTAAAATCCGGAGATATCGCTAGGCTAAATAAACAACTGAGTTTTGTTTACAAGCTACGTCTGTGCCTGCTCACCGGTGTATCCCTCCGCGGATCACAGCACAGGACTTACTGACCCCCTATAAGCGCAATGCTAAACACTGAGACCCAGCCACTGGACGTACAGACACAAAAAAAGATATCGATCATGTTGTCTCAATATGAAAATGATAGAGAAAGAGCATAACTCCCAAATTGTCAGAGTATTCTTTTATGTGAAGATACACAGTGAAGACATAACATAATCCTAACACAGCAAAGCTGTTACCTGCAGCCTTCGCTTGCAAAGCTAACGCTACTGACGTTAGGTCAGTCCAAGTAATTAGTGGAAACATGCTAACATGCTAACGTTACACACAAATTAGTAGTAAACTAAGACCTGTTCATAAATGATCTGGTGTAATCACCAGATCTGAATTTCTTATAAACTGAGGACAACTGCCTGCTGTATATTTGTGTTCATGGTCACAGTCACAGATAATTTTACATGATGCTCCTTCGTTATCCACCATGACATCAAAAGTACAACCAAGTCCTCATAGATACATCTCTGGTAAAACTGTTAGGTGTTATGTGTTCAGCAATGCCCGTTGCGTACTGCTTACTCGAAGAACACTGTAACCACGGCTCCCCCTTCTGTGGTTTAATCACTGCGGGCGAGCAGAATCGCTTCCGCCTTGGGTGCCGTATTCTGGTTTGCTGACTTCCGCTGTGTGTCCGACCTAAGTGAGGCTACGCTAAATAGCCATATAGAGAAAGGCTTTTTTGTCGCTGTTGGGTTCAAATAAATATGCAGATCTTCAAGGGGAGGTGATACGAACTAGGGACCGTTTTATTAATGGTAAAAAGTTCCGCACAGCTGCTTTAAAGAAATCTCCAAGGCTGACGTACAACCAAGTCCCACCAGAATGAAGGAAATCACGAAACAGCATCACTCTCCAGTTTACACAATAAAACTGGGTCCAGAAGAGGCAGATTCAAATACAGTGTCTGTGAAGCAGGTGAAGCACACACACACACACACACACACACACAGCCCATCATTCCTGTTTGGTAATGATATGAGCCTTGATACATATGATCCAGGCAGTGTGTGTAACAATAAGGATGTACCCGCCCTGTTGTCCTTGTAGGTCAGTAAGCCATGTAGGCCTTTAGATGCTTCTCGCTGCACAAGAACACACTTCAAAGAGAAAAATTTCTCACTCCTGGATGTGGCTGACAGTGTGTGTGTGTGTGTGTGTGTGTGTGTGTGTAAAACCTCCTTCTCTAACTCCTTCCCTCAAAGCGTACAATATTCATCTTTGCTCTCACATGCTCAACACCTACTGAACCACGTAAAGTCCTCCCAAATGAAGATGAACTGCAGTAATTACTGTATTGTTTAGTGTCTATACAGTCTGCAGATTCATTTATTCAATTATTCCTTGCTCACATGCAACTGTTGCAGCAAAGAAGGAAAACAACTTTTTTTGTCATAGTTTATTTTTAACATCCATCACGTGTCATTGTCGCGTCACTCTGCAACAATCAATTATTGATGGCTAAGATTCTCAGTCAGTGAACTGAAACTGCAGATTTCAATCTCGAGTGCTGCCAGTCACTAAGACATCTTATAAGCTCTGAATGGCTGCAATAAACATAAAAGATTTCACATGTAATTCTTATGAACCCCAGTCAGATAAAAAAAAACTCTAAATATCTTGTTTCTAGCCAGCACCCATTGATTTTGTCAGTCAAAAGTAAAACTGTCACTAGCAGATTTTTCCAGCTGTAGCTAATACAGCTAATGTTAGCTCCATGAGTTGGTTGAAAATGTCTTCAGCTCACTTTTTAGTTTTCAAGACTAGACTTAAGCTGCATGTCATGGGAAAAACATTGGTTAATTGATTAATGATTGGTTAATGGTTTTCTATTTTGAGAGGCCACTATGCTTGAATAGTTGTTGTTTTATTGTGGATTTGTGTATTATATATTGTATTGTTGCATTTTAAATGTGTTTTAATTGGCTGCTATCTTGGCTAGGTCTCTCTTGTAAAAATTATTTTCAATCTCAATGGGTCTTAAGTAAAGGTTGAATAAATAGAATAAATAAAAACAATTCATGTATTAGACGTATGTGAGGAGACAGCGTTGTTGTTGTAGGCCTTTTACAGTATAGAGCCTGTTAGTCCTTATGTTAACAGTACAGTAAGGAAGGACATGCTACTTATATTTAATTCTAAAGGCCAAAACACACTAGCGCCGTATGACAGCCGTCAAAACAGACGTCAAAACAGAGGCCCCCATTATTCTCTATTTACAAACCCACACCGGCGACATGTTGACGTGCGTCAACGTGACACGCCGTGGCACTTCTTGCTATTGTCCTATTTTCCAGCGTCGCTGCCCTTGAAAAAGTGCTTCTTTTTCAGAGAAAAGCCTATTTTGTACTTCCCAGCTCCTGTAGCAGCAGCTCTGTTGAAGAGCAAAGAAGAAGAACTTTGGCACCCTCTATCGTTTGTTTTACTGTCGTTGTTTGGTCTGGTCTGGTTGTCGTGGTCGTCTTGCGTTGTGTGTTTTCTTTCTCTTCCTGCATCTTCTTCCTGGTCTTTTGTTCTAATTGGCGGTTGGCAACCAGCTAGTCACATTACCGCCACCTAGCGGAGTGGAGTGTGCAATAGAATTCCGGTTGATGCCCCGCAGCGTGACTTTTTCTGTGTGTGTTGGGGGCGGCACTTGACTCACGTCAAATTACTCTTAGACAAGCAGTTTCATGTAGGTACTATTTTCATTCTACACTGCAAAAACTCAAAATCTTACCAAGAATATTTGTCTTATTTCTAGTCAAAATGTCTCATTTCTAGTCAAAAAAAATCTCATTACACTTAAAATAAGACTCATCACCTAAAAAGTTATTTGTTTTTAGGCAATTTTCACTTGTTTCAAGTAAATTTTCACTTGAAATAAGTAGAAAAATCTGCCAGTGGAGCAAGGTTTTTTTTCTTATTACAAGCAAAAAAAACTTGGTCCACTGACAGATTTTTCTACTTATTTCAATTTCAATTTTAAGTGTAATGAGATTTTTTTTGACTAGAAATGAGACATTTTGAGTAGAAATAAGACAAATATTCTTGGTAAGATTTTGAGTTTTTGCAGTGTACCAAACTGTGCAGAAGGAGGCGTGCATGTACTGCTAGCTCACCTTGTACCACCGGGCTAGTTAACGTTACAGCTCAGCGAAAGAGGACACCATCAATGTTTACATCTCTTCCATGAGTGTGCACACTTTCTTCTGCACGGTGATGCGGTTGATGGGTGTAGTTTGGTAGAGAGAAAATAGTTCCTAAATGAAGCTGCTCACAACAAGGACTGGACTGTAGATTATCTTGAGTAACCAGATCATGATTTCTGGACAGAGACACTGCTGTTGATTTTTTTATTTATTTATTATTTTTTTTTTGGGTCTTGGCGCTTTGAGCACTACAGGCCGAGTGCCATCTGGTTCCATTAAATTCAAGACAGGGCAGACATACAGCTGATATCTCCAACACTCTGATTTTGGGGTGAATGTTCCCTTAATTGTTGGTAATGTTGCATGGAGCTCTCCCCCAAATCCAATAAAGAGCAGGACAGAGCTGTTAATGTTCAAAGTATCCTCATATAATAATTTGTATGATATCTAACAAATTAGCATCCAACGAACAACATTACCCACTTGATGTAAAGTAACATAAGTTAGGTTTGAGAAAAGAAACATGGTGAGGAAGTACTTAAAATGACTCACAGTTCACTTGGTTTCACATGCCTCTGAACACAGCCGTCATGGGGGAAAGTCCTATGTTTGACCCATCCACCACCCCAACCTGCCTCTTTACAAGGACTTTGGTTCTTTATACTCCTTACTACTTCCTTCATTACTCCCATCAGCGCACTGGTCACACGAATGTAGCCTCCCTGGTTATGTGGGATATAAACAAATCTTTCTTTGGTATATGTGCAAACAGCCTGTAAGGCTAGCCTAAACTATATCCAGGACTGGTTTACACACAACTGGAGAGTACTACACAGTGGATGTGCATTTTTTTGGTCTTTTTTTTTTTTTTTTTTTTAATGTAACCTGTAACCCCACACAGTAGCCTATGATATGCTTCTAAATTGGAGGGTACATTAAGTGAAGGATATTACTGTAGGAAGTTATGCTAAGCTACTTAGCTGGGCATGTTAACAATCGCAGCTCACATTAGAGCAGACAAACACTATTTAATCCATTCCCGAGTATCCCTTTCATTAAAGTCTAATGCACACTGCTTCAACATGTAGACACATTCAAAGCTTTACAGGCCAGCTGTGCCTGGATACGGTTGCTATGCCTTGAGTGGACAAAGGAGGGCTTTAGGGATCGGTCAATTGTAGCAAGAGATGCTGTAGTTAATTTGACATAAACAACAATGACTGCTCTGTAATCCACTGAAAGAGGCTCTGAGACAAAGATTGCAGCAAACAGCCTGAGACAGTCAACATGATACAATGCTTAGACCGCACCACGGACAAATCACAACAACTGAAGACTAAGCTCCAATAATAAGCCTATCAGGTGGTTGATCATCATCTGTCTAGTAGGGATTGTGAGGCTGCTGGTGATGTCAAGTGGTCTGTTGATTGAAAGAAGCAATGATATCTTTTCAGCCGCATGTGTGGCCAAACTTCAATTTTTCCAGCGTCCTCTCTTTTCCTTTTCAGCGTGTTCTTTCATGGCAGTGACACTACGCTCAAGGAGTTAACTATCCAAGGACATTGCTTAGGTGAGGAAACCAGCACAAGAGCAAGAGAGGCATGCAGTCAAACAAACCAACCTTCAGGACAAGCAAGAGAGAAAGTGAGAGTCAGACAATTTATTTCTTTTTATTTCGTTCAGCTTTTTTTTTTTCCTTTTCCACTAGCACTCTGACAAACACCCCTTACCCTGGCAAGCTCCCTCTCTTGCTCCCTTCCCCTGCTTGTCATATGTGGTTTCAGAGCGCCAACCTAGCTCCGCGCCTCCAAGGGAGCTTCAGGCAAGTGTCACTTTAAGTTACATGCGGCACGTAAAAACCAGGCACCGAGCTAACGGTAATAGATCTGTGCAAAATCAGGTCAAATGTCGGCGTCTCTATCCCACCCTTCTGGTGATTGTTACATTTGGGGAGCAGAGGCTGGCGATTTGAAAGGAAGAAAAGATGGCATAATCAGTGCGCTAACATCTAGCCCACCACCCCCACTGTCTCTTTGCAATCTGCTAGAGAATGAATAATGCAGACATAACATTGGATGGAGAGGGAGCCACAGGGAACGAAAGAAAATCATGTTGGAAGAAGTACATGTCGCTTAAAGGTATGTTGCATATAGGGTCCATGTCTATCAACTTAATTTACAGAGGAATGATTGCTGAACAACTTACAGCATTCACAATACATATGAATCTGAAAAGGGCTCAAGACAGTTTTTCCTGGACACTTGTATAAGGGCTATATTTTAATAAATATATTCCAGCCATTAAATATCTTAAAATAATACTTATCTAAAGTGGAAAACAGCAAAAGCAAACATGCTTGTTAAAGACAATGACCCTGTGTTTTATCACTTTACAGTGCTGCTGTGAAACTGAAAAAAAAAAAAAAGACATTTTCTGCATCAGGCTTTCTTTAAAGACAAGCATGTTTCCAGAGCTCTGTTCCTGGTACCTGAGTACTTCAGCTACATCTAGTGGCAAAGTTCATGCCCATGCATTTAGTGCAGACCTATAAAATGTAATTTAAAAAGCAGTGAGAACACAATATTGTTTTTGCTGGCTGCAGGAAAAAATGAAAAGCACTGCACTGAATGACAACACATGTTGCCTTCACATGTATGAGGAGAGTGGTACAAGTGTATATGAAAAATGTAAACTACAATAGCAAAGTCGTGAGCATAAAGCTTTTTGTAGTTTTTTTTTAGTTTTTTTTTTCTTCCTTTTTTCAGATACATTAAAATCTGAGGCCTTAGAGACTGTCGAAACATTTTAAGGATAAGTGTTTAGAAAAAGGCCAGATTATGTGTATTTTTCTTTTTGCTGAAGGTAGGGTAGTCTCCATTTGTCACTGTCTTAGAGCAGCTCCTACCTTCCGTTTATTCTGTATTTGAACAGAGTGCAGAACTACAGTTTAAAATGTGTCAGAGAAAAAGTGGATGGACATCATTTTGTCATGTTTGCCATAATTTTGACAATTGCTATTTTCACCTTTATTTTGTAATTTGGTGGCTGTTTGAATATTTTATTCAATTAAAATACCAATATGTAAATTATGCCATCTTAAATTATTTCTAACTTTAAGTTAATTGCAGCAATTCACAATGTACTTTATGCATTAGTCACATATCTTTATATTTTGGAGATATTGTTGAACATTTTCTGTCTTTCAAGGGAGGTTCCAAAAATATGTTGATAATGATGGGGATCAGTTCTCTGCAGTCCTTTAGTAACAAGCTTTGTAAGCCTTAACAGAATTTAGATATAATACACTGGCATAATACACCTGTTTTTGTAATCCTTCAGTCTGCAAGTAGTATATGTGTGTCTCTCTGCTTGAGAGTGTGTACAAAAGAAAAATAAGTTTAGTGTCATAAATGGCTGAGGTGCATGTTATTATATCAGTGCAACAAATTTTGTATTGTTGAAACTTAACACCCACAGTCAGCAAAAAAATTCATTGTATTTTAAATAAAGCTTACAAAACACTATTCATACCATATAGACCGTGTTTGCAAAAGAGTGCAATACACCGCAAGGTGATCTAATGGTCTAATCTAATGGAAATCATGGTAATCTAATGGAATACATTTTGCTGTGCAGCGAAGATGAAAGGAACACATGAAAAGCCCCCGTGATTCACAACTGTTGGTAAAAGGCACTCTGCTCACATCCCTCAACTAGAGTGTAAATCAGTGGCAACATCAGCCGAGGTGTCACAATCTGTCCTGAACAACAGCAAGGGGGTGGGGGGGGGGGCAGGCAGGTAAGAGCTGGGAGTGACACACTGGGTGCATGAAACACCAGATGAAAGACTAAAATATTTCCCCAGCAAAACAGCTTGGTTTTTAGAAATAGAAGTCGAAGTACAAAATGCATCCCATTCATTACCTAAAATTTATATATATTTATTACAGACAAATTTTATTCTCATCTGTGAGCACAAGCAGTTAGTATGTAACTGAGAGTGATCACAGTTCTTTACCTTTCTTTATATAATATCTGGGTACAGTGTTGATGAGCAAACAGAATATTTGTAGTCTTGCAGAAAATCTTGAACATCTGCAATATGATGCAGTGAGGTCTCCAATGCTCTATATGATCAAGGTGTGAATTGACAACATAAATTACCATGGCAGCTGTAGCAATAAAGCATGTGTGAACAGTAGACCTCAACACAAGAGGTCAACAGTGGTTCTGGTGCTTACCTTCACATAAAAAGTAATGACAGGTAAGCATGGATGTTAAAGAAACATCAATCAAACTGTCAGGGCAATGTTGAGCTCAGATTCCATTTTCTGATATTAACTTGCTTTTATTCTGTTTTGTTTGTTTGTTTCCTCAATTATTGGCCATTTTTGCAATGGACATCACAACAGTTTAAGCATCACAGCAGCATCATAAACAACAGAAATGCTGGCCAAATTGTGAGGTTAACAAAATAAGTGCAATAACTATAAAAGCTACAGCACCAGTGATAAAAGAAATACAGAGAATTTTGACTTTCATATAGCTATACCAGTATTTGTCTTCAAGAAAGTACTCGAGAAAAAGTCCAATTAACATCAATGTGCTCAGCAAGTATGACAAATTGGCATATTGTATCTTGAGTGTAAAACTGCCATGTTGGCTTAATGGTGGTTATAAAGGAAAGCTCATAAATTTCCCACAATGGAAAAAAAGACCATCCTCTGGGGACCGTGAATGTGCTCTTCAACCGCATGACATTATGTTTTCTTGTTCTTGTTTTTATGTGCACACTGAAAATTTTGGTTAAATGGGTCAGTGGGATAGTAAGGATTCATCCTCTGGGACCATGAAAATCCAGCCATTCATTTTCAATATACCTTGTCATGAAAAGTGCAAGTGAAAGGACAATTTTGACAAGACTGTTACACTCAACAGAAGGTCAGAGGGTCATCCAAGAGTCAGGCTCTGGGGACAAAGTCAATCCATATCAAATTGCACAGCAGGTTGTTGAGATATCTTATTGTTGGAAAGACAAACTTTTGACTAACTCAAAGATCAGGGTAAATAAGACTGATCAGTTCAGCTCACACCCCAGTCACCAGAATAACTGCTGGCATCGTACTTTTCTGCAAACTTCAGATATGTTACATTTGTACGATATATATCTAATGGATATATTTAAACTATACGTAAATTTACATTTCAGATATCAATTTCAAGTTGAGAAAAAACTGTTGTTAATGCATAGTTAGATTTAGGCATAAAAATACTTGGTTAAGGTTCAGAAACTGAGATTTTTTGGCTTAAAATACCCAGTTATGTCACGACAAACACAGCCATCAATGTCTGAGCCTCCTGTTAAAAAATAGCTGCTTTTGTTGTTTGTTGATCTCAAAGACTGGTCTGCTGCTGTCCACAGATTGGTAGCTGTCTCACCAAGGTGTCACATCATCCACCATCCCCTTCTCCCTCCTGATAAGAAACTCAGCTCATATACATGTAATCTGAACTGTCACTGTAGAAATTTTCATATGATAGTATATCCATGGTCTGTAGAAAAAATACAGTACAAATGGGGCTGCCGATCAGGGGAGCACAAATGCTCTCTGAAACAAAGTCTTACCCTCCATCACAGGGTACCTCCTAGTTCAACTGAAACGCACTTTCCCTATGTCCCTTTGTTTCCCAAATTAGAACAAACTTATCTACCCATCTGCTCACTGCACCACTCGCTTTCCCTGCTCACCCCAACAGTAAAATCCATATCAAAACCCCTCCAAACATCCTTCCAACACATACACACGCACCACAGAAAGACAAATATGGATGAATACAAATAAAACATGATCATTAAAATGTAATATGCAAGACAATCGGATAAAATAGAATTGTAGATTGGTACAGTGTAAGTCAGAAACATACATAGATCTTTTCCTCCAATCTCTGCAGGAACCTATGCATTATTCTTTCAGTAGGACGGTGTGAAGCCCACCTTGCTGTGACAGGAGGTCTCTTATCTCTTCAGTGGAGGCCTTTGGATTTCATCAGGCTTCAACGAAAATCTGCCTTTATTAATCTTTGCCAAGAATACTGAGCATCCTTTACTGCAACTGTGTGGTGGCTTGGCACAGAATGAGAGCAGCTATCATGCTGGAGTAGCTTCATTGCACTTTTCACTGGGTTCATGGGAGGGCCTGCTTCTGCTTTACGTTTATTACCCTTTTTACACCTATGATCTGTGAACATTACTGTCAGATGATGTGGATGTGAGAATCATCCAACTGTCGGTTGTTGCCTTACAATAAAGGGAACGTTGTTAATGTGAAACCTGTGCAAAGCATGTCCTGCAACATATGTGCTTTTAAATATTTGAGAAAAATGCATTTTAAATCCTTATTTGTGTATGTTAATACAGTAAGTATTGCTATTAAAATAAGGCTTATTAAAATTATTTAGGCCATTGGTATAGTAATGACTGTTTGCAAGGAACTCTGATTTTCATCAACAATTCCTTAACCATGTAAAGTGAATAACATTCAAGGGGAGCTATTATGCTTTTCTATGTTTTGTGTCAAAGTTTCAAATAATGAGGTAAATGTACATTAATGTAATACCTGAGAGGTCTGCGACTGTTCTTAACACACAGTTTACAACAGTTTCTTTCTGCTCTGGCTACAGTATGGGGTCATAGTGTGCTGGATTTCTTTATATAGTCATGCTCCATGCATGTCATGCTTCTGCAAGTATTAGCCTACACTGCCACATGAAGCTACATGCTAACGTCTAGGAAACGTAAACTTAAATTTCTCCTCATTTAGGATCATATTCCTGCTGAGACATGTCCGGTTGTGTTTGAAAGCTTTTATTGCAGAAAGTGCCTCTATTCTCTATATCAGTACATATCAGGTGCAGAGACTCACGAGACCCGAAAATGTTGATCAATCAGAGCCAACTGGGCTGTTTGGGGATGGGGGCTTAAAGAGACAGGTGCTAGATTCTCAAGTCTCAAGACAGAGGTGACTACAAGTGTTCTTGAACATTAAAGCATGCAATCTGAAAATGAGCATCAAAGGAACTCTGAAACCACAATAGTTAAAATTGTGCCAATACTAGAGGGGCAGACGAGGAAACTTAAAGATCATATCCTCCTTATGGGGGAAAACATTTGAGGAAAGTTTGAAAAATAAACATAATTTTGAGTAGCAAAAATGACTGAATTAGACTTCAAAAGGCAGAGCAGGAAATAAAAACTGGTGCCCAGTGGTTAAAGGAAAACAGTGACAAGAAGCAGCGACATACTTTGTATACACATTTGAGGTACATACTGCAGACTGAACAACCTTTAAATAACTGTGTAGCCCCCTATGTCTCTCTGAATATGGATCAGTATTATTCCTTTACTTCTAGATCAGACATCGGGTGTGCGGTTCTAAAACATTAAGTGGGTCATGGGCTGCTCCCCTTCCCAATGGCAGATTGTGTCAGCAGGCACTGGACCAACTGGCCAGGAAGATCCTGTTTAATTTTTCACCATACTGCAATATTGTACGGTATTAAAATGCATAGAAAGAGGAAAGTCATTAATAAAGTATAGCACAGTTAGTCATATGCGCGCGCGCACACACACACACACACACACACACACACACTCTGTGTTGACCAAACTTTACGGCAAATGTATGCTAATGTATTAGCAAATACATTTAACTGATGTATAATTAGAGTATTGTGCTGCAGTTTTCATTTATAATAATACATTTTGAAATTAAACATTTGAACTACTTATTGCACATTAAAGCAATGGTAAATTTAAACTCTTTCATTGTTCTCATTCAAAAGGGTGCTGTTGGTTTACATTGATCTGTTCACTAATACCAGCACAGAGAGTGAAATATATATCACTTCACACAGCCTTTGCTGTGGACAGAGTTCGCCTTGCTTGGCCTGCTTTGTTTTTCAAGAAGTTCTACATGGTTATTTTGGGAGACTTTAATTTATGCTAAGCCCGTATTTGCCCCTCTGCGGGGTGCAGTGACATAATGCTATAAGTCACACTAGACACTAACAATAGCCAGAGGCCACTGGTCAGCTCTGTTTTTAGATGACTGTTGAATCATTTGAAAAAAGATGTCACTTGTTTGCTATTAAGTGCTTTGCCGTTTCCAGCCCGGGGCAGTGGCTGGCCAAGATAAATAACCTTCTTGCGATGTTAGCGGAATTCTTTCCTGGCTAAACAACTAAGTATGACAAGGGCTGCTGCACAGCGTTGTTTTAGCATTGCTCCCGATTTTGGTGTCAAAAGAAATGCTTGACAAAGACATTAATGTTTTATTACTGCCCATAAACACACTGTCAACACAGTCCACTGAACTCTGTATGTCAAATTATATGGCTCAGGCATTGTAGGCATCAGCAAAGATATGGTATCCATCAATACTGTGGCGTTTCCCATGAGAATATTTCCCAGTCATTACTCAACTCTGGTGATCCCACTAGCACAAGAGTGAAATGGTTGAAAAATAGATGGCACTCAGTAGGACACATACATTTACCAATGTGTGCAGTTTTTAAGATATGTCTGCAAAAACATATTCCTTGGTTCTTTGGCAACGTGTTTTACATCAGTAAATGCATTTTTATAAAACAACGTAGCAGCATGGCTTTAGGTATGGAAAGAGTACTAGAACATTATCCTCAAGTAAAAGTACTGTTATTTTAAATAAGATTTACTCAAGCACAAGTAAAAGTACTTTTGTAAAATTGTACGTAGAAAAAAGTGTGTTGGTTAAAAATGTATTCTGTGTAAACATTACTTTTGTTTATTTGTTTATTGTGTCACAGCCATTTGCTGCGTCAACAAAGGTCCGCACAGCTCGGCTCAGAGTTGAACAAATATGAACTTATGGCGCGCCATTACTCCGATTGGCGCAACACGGGTATCTGCACAAAGCTGTGACAATACACTACATACACGATAATAGAGACTGAATTTGAATTTTGTGTGCAAAAGCTGGTTTTCTGTGATAATGCCAGTAAACCATTACAGAGCTGCAAGCATGGCTGTAGACTTTTATGCCTCGCTTCCACTTGTGTGCGAGATAAGTCCATTCATTCTTATGGGAATCCCCATGATATCCAATGTGCCTGCGAAAATGTCTGGAGTTTGCCTCGAGTACATAAAAAAAACTTTTGCAGTGGATTTACTGTAAGAGAGACCATATGACAGTGTGCTAGCTTGGCTAACAGACTGCTAACTAGCTAACGTGCTATTTCCCTCAATTCAGTTGCCTGTGTTGATTGTCAAGTGAGTTTGTATGATTATAAAAAGAACTTGTTTATTTAGTTTTAACACATGGTGAATCTGAGTAATGTTATTCTGTTTAAATATGGTTATACATTTATTTGTTGCCACGTAATATTGGTCCTGTTTATCCTGGTAATGTTCCAAGCACATATCCCAAATTACTGGATGGAGAAAAATGGACATGGCTACAGTAGTTTTAGTCATGATCTGATTTATCTGTAAAGAGATGCACTTACGTTGGACACTAGAGGCATCATATACAGATCTACAAAGACCAGTCACATATGTAAGTGGAAACAAGGCGTTAGTCTTCAGATATGCCACTCACACGTGCTGATTTCTGCTAATTTCTTCAATGATCCCATGGAAACATTTCATATATATATATATACATATATATATATATATATATATATATATATATAGTTAAGATATATAGGCTACATATGCACAGACAGACAAGACAGAACAGCACAAAGCAACAGCAGCCCCCTAAAACACTGCCTTCACGTCAGCCACTGCTTGGATTGGAAGCACACTGATATAATGCTTTTACAGGAGCAGCCAAGAAGCCCAAGGAAGGATTCACATTACAACAATAATTACTTATAAAAGATATTAAATAGGTTTTGTTGAGTCCTGATCTAACTGTATGTTTTTAAATTTATTTATTTTTTAAGTTTCCATTATAGGTTTGCTGAGAAGCGTGGATTACTGCTCAAAATATCACTGACCATGACTATAAAATTTTAATTTGTTCACTGCACACTACTGTACACTAGAAGTCAGCTCAAAGGACACTGTGACATTGAAAATGTCCTCATTTTTAAATAAAATGAATATGTTTTTTACTTCGGAGCTTTGCTGAAATTTTGAAATGGGTTTCTGTTCACAGTGACCCTGACTGTTGCCAAAAAGATGTGATGTTATTTCACTACAGAGTTTTGGCAGGGTAAACTTGGATAAAAGTTAACTAGATTTACAATGTAATAGATGTCATACATGTCAGCTGTCCTATTTTTTGTTCCTTCAGAGGTTTGCTGAAATTTTCAGTGGGTTTCCGTTCACCGTGACCCTGACTATGGCCAAAGAATGGAATGTTATTTTGCATTTGAGTTTTGGGAAAGAAGAAAAAATGGGAAAGTAATATAAATTTACATTGTTATATCTGACTTTTTTTTTTTTTCCTTTTGAGGTTGGCTAAAATATTCAGTGGGTTTCTGTTCACCGTGACCCTGACTATGGACAAAAAATGTAATGTAAATTTACTTTTGAGTGTTGGGGGATAACAGTGCAAGTTACCTAAATTTACACTGAATACATTGACAGTTTCCTCATATCTGAACTGTCTTGTTTCTTTGGATCTTTACTGAAATTTTCAACAGAGTCTCTGATGACTCTGTACAATTTCAAGCCATTTCACTTGCAGAAAATTAAAGGGAAGGTTCGCTCTAATCCCATTACATTATAATATCCTCATATTTGATTGGTTATGAATTGATCCTTTTTAAGGTAAATTCACCTCAAAATACATTGTAACAAAGAAAACGTCCTCATGCTTTCACGCTTGTTAAATTGGTTTCCCAAGAGGTTTGCTGAAATGTTTAAAGTTTCATTTTCAAGATGAACCTACGACACTGTGACCATGTAAAATCTGAAGTAATTTTACAATCTCACACGAAACTAAATTGAAAGGTCTGCAGCACTGACACCAGGCAAAGTGCTTTTATTGAGTGCTTGAGTGTACGTTAGTGAGTGTATTTCTTTATTAATGATGGCTTTTGAAAGCTTACCACGTGGATTCATTCAGAACTTTGTACCTTTGGTCAGTTTGAAGCTGTGAGTTAGGCATGCCTACCACCACCCTCTCCTTTCAACAATCAGTGTGCAAAGGTCATGAATCTATTCGATAACAAAGACAGAGAGCGATGGAGAACACCCTGTCCAAAACTATTAGCAGACTTAAAGAAAAAAAAGAGAGAAAAGCCAGATGGTATTCACTCAGGAGCACTGTGTCCATGGCAGTATTTGATAAGTTGAAGATCAGCTCAAAGCCCTCAAGGCCAGGGTGTCTTAGTGCCTCAAATCCTTCTTTAACATGTTAGGCAATATGTTGAAAAAAAATTACTTTTGCTCAGACTGAAATTCAGTGACAAAAGGCAGCACAGCCCAGGTAGCAAAACATGTTTTAATTAACAGTGAAGTATTGTCAGACATAAGCATTAAATCTACACTGATCCCTGACACTGAAACCAAATAGAAAGCTTTCATTATGTTTCATGTTGAATAGGCATCAAATTTTCACTCATGACTGGCAATGAATCAAATAATTCACCCATGGTATAAAAAAAATCCTGGGATTGGATTTGAGTTGATGTTGACATTTTCAAACTGGAACTATCAGAAATCTTTTCAGAACATTTTCTTTATTCTTACATTCTTATAACATATTGTTCTCAACTGTTTATAAAGATCCATACATCTGTTCACTTTTTATTAAATTCTTTTAATTATTCCTGTCTGCCTTTTATCCTCTTTGTCTCAGCTGCTTTCTCCGCTGCACCTTTGTTTGTGTTGCAGTGCAGTCCAAAGAAGGCAAAACTGAAAGAATAAATAAATAAATAAATAAATAAGAACAGTTTGTAGAAGACATAATGAATCTCAACTTTAAAAAAACAAAATTCCACTATTCTTTATAGTAAACCCAGCAAGCTCAAGGGCAGAACATAACATTGGATGAAAACATTTTCACTTTAATTATACGGGAACGTAAATGTATTTTGAAAACCTTAAAATTCAAGCAGTTTAATGAGTATTCCAAACAATCTATCACATCACTGAATTCAGTCACTATTCAGGTGTTCATGTGTCAACAGTGTTGGACTTGTTACTCTAAAAATGTTATATAATTCTCAGTAAATTTTTGCTTAGTCAAAAATATAAAGTAAACAAAGGAGCTGTGCTACAGTAAACTTCACAGTAGTTCTTTGCAATATTGCTCGTGCCAGTGAGAGTGAGGTCCCATTTTACCATCAGACACGCTTATGAGTAACAACAAAAACAAATGGTTAACTGATGTGCAGATGTCACCTTGTACGGTAACCTCGCCCTCTAGTGTATGAATGTGTATGTGTGTGTGTGTGTGTGTGTGTGTGCGTGTGTAAATGGGTGAATGTGACATGCAGTGTAAAAGCGCTTTAAATGGTTGGGAGACGAGAAAGGTGTTATACAAATGCTAGCCCTGATACCATCCTGTTAGATGTTTGCAATAAAAAAAAATTCAACCATTTTGAATGTTATCACTCTATTAAATAGACGTAACTAGCGGTTATAGGTATAGAGGATATTATAGATATAGAAGGCACCTGCTACCAAATGTTCAGAATGTCATAATCACATTATTAAACGTCTGTTGGCAAATTTGTACGTTTCTTTATGTTTCAGCAGCACTGTGGTTTAAGAGTGGTTATGGACTGGGGCTTATGGACAAACGGTGGTGGAAACACCTTGATTTCTCGCTAACAGACAATCACAGTTATTGTTTGTTGTTCTCAAACAGTAATCTGCAGTTTAGCAGTTTTCTCACCTAGATGTCACGCCATCTACCATCCACTCCATCTCCCAGTGACAAATTCAACTCATATACATGTCGCAACACAACAAGAAACATGACCATTTAATAAATGGACTGCACTCGTATGCATTTGTAAAATGCTTTTGACACCATGAGTCACATTCACCTATTCACACACACATTCATATGCTGGTGGCTGTACCATACATGGTGCCACCTGCTACTTAGTAACCATTCACATGCCAATGGCACAGCCATCAGTAGTAATTTGAGGTTTAGTATCTTGTCCAAGGACACTTCGACATGCAGACTGGACGAGTTGGGGATCAAACTACCAATCTTTCGATTAGTGTTGCTCTCCCTCCTGAGCCACAGCTGACATGTAACGACATACCAGTCTGTGTAGCAAGAGCCTTCTAACCTGTGTCTATAACACTCATATCCACTAATGAGCAGCTGAATATAGCTTTTTTCCAAATTTACCTTTATTACATACTGATGATGTTGTTGTCTTTGTCATCTTTATTTAAATAAAAGTGTGTCTCACACTCCTAAAATGTTTTACCCGCAGCTGTCATTTAAATTGAAATATTTTGGTGGGAAAGTTGGCAGCAGGCACATTAAGACGATATTGATTACATTTTAGTATTTAAATGCTGAAAACATGTTGAGTCAATGGGATTTTCTTACATATAAACTGACTGCTGCAAAAATGTTGATTTAAAGTTAATTTTAAACGTGAACTACCTAGCAACTTTTTCTTACCATAGCTCAATGTTAAATGAACAACTTTTGCTATCTAGGTGATAACCCCCTTAATGATAGAGATCAAAAAATATGATTATGTCTCAAGTACTGTGATGTAGAAACTGACTAATCTCGTAATATCTCAGTTTTGACTGTATCTGGTCTCGGTGATCTTTTTTGTCATGATTCAGGCCGACATATTATTACTGTGTGCCAGAAGAACATTCATTTTTGGGGTCCAAAGTAGAGACATGGCTCACTGAGGTCTGCTTTGATGGGCTATGTTTGATTTTTTGCCCTGGCACAAAGGAGGAAGATTACAGAGTAATTAGGCCACTAGTTGAAGGAATAAGCCTTTGTGGTCATGAAAAGACCCTGTCAGTCAATGCCATAGCACATAGACGTTTATGTGAGTTTAAAAAAAAAAGTTTAAAATAGCTCAGATGTTATATGAGTCATTACTTTTCACATAAAATGTCTGCCTGTGGTTTCATTATTACTGCATGAGCAATCATTCTCCATCAAATTTCTTCAAACAACTTCAGTCAGTAGATTCCCCCTGCAGGGAGACCTATGCAGTCATTAAGATGCTGGTTTTAAATATAGACTAAATGTATCTTTTCTGGCAATATGAAATTCATTATTCTATGCATACTGTGTGTAGAGCAGCCCTGAAAAATGATTCAGTTTGCATTAGAAAGGGCACCTGGACAGATGGTCCTGCACCAGCTGGACCTCTGTCTGTGTACATGTGCCCTATTAAATCTCTGCATTATATTCCTTTGTACCGGAGATCTCGTCTGTATCCATTTATTTGAAAAAGACACGATACTTTGAAAGGAAAAGTGGAGATGGTATTTTGTCACAACAAATTACAAATTGGTGAGACAGAAAGGGCATCTGTTTGAACAAGCAAACAGGCAGTGAGCATGCTCTTCCACATTTCACATTTCATAAGCTGTCTTTATCGTGTGCGTGCATAGCCAGCCAATCAGTGATAGGAGAGGCCAGAAGGGGGACGGGGGGGTCAGCAGAGAGTAAAGTGTCACTATGATTGATGACTTACAGCAGAGACAAGGCTTTTATCTTTTACCTCTTTTTCCCTTTAGCTATGTATCTTTATGAGTTTTATCTTCCTAAAACTACAGGCACAAACTCAAGGGTACAAGGGTGTAGCCAACTCATTTTTGGTGACCAGATGTATAAGTGCAATCATGGAACAGCACACCTTTGGGAGAAGATACTGGAGCAGGATGAATACATAGTTGATGGGAGGCATACATTCTCAACAGGTGGATATGAAGTGGTCCTGGGTAATGACCAATCAAGTAAGTGCAGTTGGTCCAGTTCTGCCCTTTGTTGTACAGGGGACACACACCAACCTTTCCAAGGCTGTCTTTCATCACTGTATTGCAAGGCACCATCATACTTCCCTGTAACTGTAGGGAAACAAAGCAGTCACAGGGTCTCTGCATAAATGCCCTCTGCTTGTGTAACACCAAGAGTATAGTCGCTTAATACTTCACACTAGCCAACAGTGTTTCCACAGTAGCCTACACTGTAGCGTCTAGCTACATCTTGGCCCTGCTACGTTTTAGCCCTGCCCCTGTGCATTTTAGCTCTCCTATGCTGTGTCTCAAATCGCATACTTCGGTACTAACACTTCATATTTTGAGTGCATAAGTGCGTTCACACTGAGAAGTATGGAAAAATGCAGTGCACTATGAGTACCTGGATGGTGCACTCAAAACGGTCAAAAAGTTGAGTGTGGAACTATGGACACTTTTCGCCCTCAATGATCGCCATCTTGGCTACGTAGCGGAAGGGGAGAGACCACTTTTCAAACTGGAAATAGCGGCCGAAGACTGTGCGACTGTGAACATCGCTGCATTGTACAAATGCATGAGGTTTTTGCACTAAGCACCACTATACTGTTGTTGGGTATAAGCCAGCAGTATGTTTATTGGGTTAATTTAGCAGTCTGTGATGATTTGGTACCGCGAACGATAACGCGAATGCTAATGCTAGTTTGCTAACTAGCTAAATTGCGGGTTCATTTCCGGTGAGTGCACAACGGCCGTGTTTGGTTTGAGATAACCTGTTGAAATTCGCACACTATGCCAATGAGTACATAGTGCACATAGTATACTACATAGAAGTGTACTAACAAAAGTATGTGTTATGAGACACACCACTAGTGTTACACACATGGTTCAAAAACTTCTCTTACAATTAGCAGATTTATACATAAAAAAACTGTAGTTCCAGTTAGATAGGGCCTATATTAATTTCACACTCTTTAAAAGTAACTTCATAGCAGCAAGACTAAGTCTATAACCTGTCCTGTGAGGCTATGCTTAAGCAAAGTAGCACTTCAAACTAAATGCCAACATGCTCACAATGACAATGCTGATATGGTATAGGATAGCTATAATTTTCACCCTGTTCATCATCCTAATTTAGCAGGCTATTATGCTAACATTTAAAAATCTGTGACATCATCACAATGTAAAGTCTATCAGCTGAGTGGGAACTTGTGGGCGTGGCCAGTGAAAGAAACCCTACTACACATATTTAGTGGGCCGTCTACCGTAGAAGTAAATCCGGAAGCTACAAACATTTTTGCCTTTGGCAAGCAACTCCGTTGCAATGGACTGGCATCCAGTATCTTGGTGTTACAATATATCTATGATGTTTGTGCACATTAGGCTACATCATGTTGTTATCACATATTGGATGCAATACATTTTTACCATTTGGGTGCATGAGTGCTGTTCACTGGGGAAGTCTTTCACCTTTGTGTGTGAAAGACATTTTTGTCATTGCCTTGTGATTTCTTGTATTTGGCCGAAACGGTCTCACTCTGAAGCCCTCAACATCCGACATGTGGTCAGTGACTTCCGGTATCAGGCATCAACAAAAAAGTTGTCCTTTCATATCAGCATGATACGCAGCCAGCTGCCATTATAGTTTAACAGCACCCAGCGACTTTAGGGGGAAACATGGCGGGACAACAAGGAAAGTTAAGGCGGCAAAAGTAGGGAGGGTGGGAGGTTGTGTCACATGCAAGTGTTGGCAAAATGTAAATACATATATTTGTTGTTGAGAGAAAAAAAATAACCATCTATCTGCAGTGTTGTACTGACGTATCGCATTTATTTTGAAAGAGACTGTACGCAAACTGTACTGAACTTTGAAAACAAAAAACAAAAAACAATGCCAGAATGTCAATGGGTGCCTTCTGCGCTAGGGGGGTCCAGGGGCATGCCCCCCCGGATAACATTTTGAACATTTGACATCTAAATGAATTAATCTGGTTGGGGCTGGGCAATTTTAGGCAATTCTGAGCAACAAGAGGTATAATAGGAAGACAGCAAAAACGTCTGCATTAAAATGTACATTTTACATCAGTTGAGGCTTGAACTCACGACCTTTGACATCAAGGAGCATCTTCTATCTCTCTGAATTGCAGCCCCCAACCTGTAGCCATTTCTCTCTCTCTCTCTCTCTCTCTCTCTGTTTCTCTGTGTGCGTGTGTGTGTGTGTGTGTGTGTGTGTGTGTGTGTTTTCATCTCTGTCGTGTCTAGACCAAACTGAACAAATATTTATAGACGGACAAGCAACATCATATTTAAACAGGCTTTTATTTTTAAAATTTATTTTATTTTGATTGGCCGGATTTTCTCGTCTTTTGTGTGTCTGACTTCCTGTTTGGTACGATCCGTTCTATCAAGCTGAACAGAAGCGCTCGCAGCTCGCGTGAAAAATAGACCAGACGCCGAACTGAAGCACTGCAGTGCACGAGCCTCCGTGGGCGCTCCGCTTTGCTTAGCGGCCTGTGTGGACAGTCAGTCAGATAGGTTAACATGGGCGCCGATTGAAAACTGCCTCCGCTGCTGGGCGCTGCGCTTCGAATATTCCTGCGCCGGAAATCCAGCACCGTGCCGGAGAACTTCAGCCCTGAGGGAGAGAAAAATCATGATGCCGGACATGCATACAACACAAGTAGTAGGAATGCAGTCGTTCTGCTTATGATCTAGTGCAACAACATACAGTAACTTACTGTAGTTTCCTGACAGACTGGAAAAGGGAACCATGTTGTCTATTTTTTTTTTTATAAGTGCTATCTTTTGCTATGTGGGAGGTGTGGTGTTGTTCTAACCTGAACAAAGCATCTTGCCCAAATTTTAACCATGAACTTTACATTCAACATGTTGAACACTGCTCAAAATTTTTGTCGCAATCAAATTCTTGGGTTGGTCTTCATAAAATCCATGACTGCATATAATCTTGGAATCATTTGATGAAACTACGTTGCAGTGTTTGCAGATGGAAGTGAATCGGTGTAGCATTAATGTAATGGTAATGTACTGTGAAATGCACACTTATTTGCGACAGGTCTGCTTCATGATTGCTACTCTGCCACATTTGTTCAGAATTATTGCACCTACTGTATTTGAATTGCAGGAAAATGCTGAGTCAGACAAATGGGATATTGTATTGGTGGTATGTTGCCCAATAACTATGATCCCCAAACAATGGATGCAAATGACAAAGTATACGGGACTATTATTCTTCATGAACTTTTTTTGTCTGCATTAAAAAGGCAAAATGATAAACACACTAGTGTGCATCCACCTCTATCGACAACTGTTCCTCTCTGTGGCTCCTATGGAAAATCCAATTTTACACACCATGGCCTTTGTAGATTACTTTCTATTTCCTCCAACCCAATTTTTATGAAGACATTGTGATTTTATTAACCAGTAAATACAGTTCTGTGTCACATAGTATGCATAGACATACATAAAGATCCATCAAACAGAGGCTGAGAGATGGAGACGTGGATATTAAATCAGAGCAGTTACTTCAAACCTGTTGTGGTGTACAGTATCCTTTCCACAGTCATAACCCCTCAACGCCCCAAACCCCACCATCACAAGACTCCCAGAACTGCTTGCTGATGAAATGGTGCTTCATCATTACACGTCCGTTACACTTAGAAACATAATGTTCATTATTTATGTCATGTGAAGGCAGCAAGAACATTCTCTTGACAGATTTGTTTTACTTTTCACACTTTGCCAGGTAATGCCTGAGAAGAAGTGTTTTCTACCTTGTAGTCTTACCTCACCATGACTCAGAGAGAGTGAAAGAAACTACACAAATAAAAAGGTAATAAAAAGATTCAACTGTCATCCATAAGAATGAAACTGGTATTGAATGTTGATAAAAGAAAATTTAAAACAAATTTATAATGCAAACACAGCCGCATCCTCTCTGAATTCATCTGGGGACAGCTGTTACATGTCATCAACTTCACTTATTTTCTCTCTGCAATGTTTCTTGTCACTTAGATATGAAAAGCTAAAAAATATAGAAGAATTATATAGATGATATCCAGTGAGTGATGTCCTCTGGTGATGTGATGAACTCTTATCCCCTCCCTGCTCAAATTGCCCTTTTTTTTCTCCCCAATTTATGGTTATTTTTTACTAAAATTACTCCAATTACAGATTGGTGACAAAGTAAAGAAAAAACGCATTAGGCCTATGGCCTATACTGATCAACAGTTCAGCTGCAGTAACAGTAACATCACACCGAGATACAGTACCAGGTTACAGCAACAATGCACTACAACAACACTAGAGAATTAGGCTAACTACAAAAATGTTCTGATGCCAAAACCCCCCCCCCCCCCCCCCCATCGCTGGCTCGTTGGCTGGCTTGTACGCGCGCGGGCGCGCACACACACACATGCACACACACATGCACACACACACACACACACACTCTTACTATTTTCTGCTGTACACAGACAGGAAAGGTAAAGAAAGGAAAGGAGTAATGCTCCTTTAATAAGAGGTTAGGGCTTGGGCCTAGGGCTGAGCGGGATGGCCTAAAATCAATATCACCATATTATTTTGGGGGGATGTGGTGACGGTATGATATCACGGTATTGTCTTCTCTCTTTTTTTTTTACACCTTAAATAAAACAATTTAAAAAGCCATACATGTCTAGGATGGAAACTATTTATCGTCAGAAGTAAAACGGTTGCTAATCCATCTATTATTGTGTAGAAAACGTTATATAGTATGTATAAACCTTAGAGGGAAGAGGGAGGTCCAGCGGCTCCCGGGCCCCCTTCTCCCGCGGGCCACCTCCATCACGTAGCGAGGGAGGTGCATGAGGCAGGCAGGCCGGCAGCCGGGCGCCGTTCTGCCGCCGTAGCTGGAGTACTGCGGTATGAAGGTAACCACAAAAGCAGCACTGCGGCTCATGTTTACTGCGGTACCGTCACCATGAATACCACCCAGCCCTACTTGGGCCTACCTTATCTGAAGAGAAGCTCACATCGACGGCCTTTCTGGGATGCAAACAGGTTAATCACCAAGTCATTTAAGTCTGATGATTTTTGGATGAGGTCCCGCTCCATAGACAGCATTTAAAATAATCCACCTCGTTCAGCATGATGCTAACGCAATTCACAAGACTCAACGCTCACTCTCCCACTACAGTAACAGCGGGCAGGCCCTCACTGTACTTCCACGCACTGTCATTGGCCAAAAGTCAGTGGCCTGGGCTGAATGAATTTAGCCCAACTGGACAGTAAATCAAGGGGGCTGGTCACGACACCTGTCACTCACGATGTGACAACAATGATTGGAAGCTGATTCTAGATAGATTCTAGTAGAGTATGGGCTGTAAAAAATCAGCCCATTTAGATAAATCCTGTGTTTTTGTGACTATTTTAGTGCTGTTGCTGCTATGGGTTCCACCAGAAACAATCAGTTCTTCATCTTTATTGTTAAAGATAGACAGGGCCCTGCTAGCCCATTTATACCAGCCGTCTCTGTCAGTTAGTATAGACTAGTATAGACCCAAAATGAATACAGAAATATTGTGTAAGAATGCTGTTCATCTTTCCAGTAGAGTTGCACAGACTTGCCGAGGAGCACTGAAGCTGCTTTTGAAGCTCATGGTGGAATTAATACACTTCACATTGGTGTGCATTTTAATTTTTCACCAATTAGTTTTCCCACTCATTGAAAGGTCCCTCCAGGTCATGTAACACCAGTGGCTCCCAACCCTTGTGGCTTGTGACCCCTGAAAAATATTGAATGCTGACCTGTGGGCCCTTATCATAAGTTACCTCTATCAGTTTGACATGTTCAACTGATGAATATAGAAAAACTGTTTTTCTTTGTTTTCTTTAAATATTTTTGAGGCATTAGGAGGTATCTCTTAGTGCAGAAGGAAAAAAATGAACATGGGAGAAAATTCTGAACAAAATCAACATGGTTTTATGTTGTGCTTTCTTACCCACAAAGTTGTGTAATTTACTTCTCCTACTTAATTTTCCAGGTTATTCAAGTTTCTGAAATTGGAGTGTACACTAAACATAAAATACTATATGAAGCTAATTTCGCCAAGATTTTGAGATAGTAACTGAGAAGAAGCACTTTACACACTGTTATCCAGAAATGTGGATACCTACCTACCTGCCTACTTATCTATCCATCCTTTCACCTCTTCTCCTTCCATCCCTTGCTTTACCCCAACACTGGGTGTGTGTGCGTGTCAAGTGATGAACCATCCTCCATTAGCCTGGCTCACCTTCACAAGCAGCCTGGCACTGTGAACAGTGATTAAGCATACTTTCCACTGTGTAACATACTAATTTAGTAAAAGGCCCAAAGCATAGCAGCTCCCTTCAGTGATCATATTTTCTCAGTAATTAGTGTGGCATTTTTGTCTCCTATGAGAGCAATCCATTTTAGCTATTATGAAGGGGTTCTTTGTTTAAAAGTGCTCATTTGTTTCACAGGCATATTGTTAGAATCACAAAAGCAAAGATTTGCCCAAGATTCGTGTTGGACGTGTGCACTTTCTATTCTCGTTTTCTGAAATTGGACTCTTTGTTCAGGCCTTTGTCCTTTGATAACTATTGCCTCTGTAGATCAGCTCTGCTTAGCGCTGAGCTGTTAGCATATTTTATCTTGTTTTGGTTTTGCAGCCTACTATGATTTTGGTTTGTCCTCACAGCTCTCACCGGCTTCATCTCCAGAAAAAACCTTGTACACTGCAAACATAAGATCTCTAAAGTTAACTCTTTAACATAGTGGGGGTTTTTTCCAGCTAAAGAGGCTGATCTCACTATAAAGGACAAAATGAAGCAAAACGGAGAGTAAATACTGCACTTATATTTATTAGGTGGAAAAAACACACTAAAAACACACTTTCAAATGAGTGCTAATGTTGCTTTGTATCACCTGAATGTGTAAATACAAAACTGTAGGCCAACAAGTTTGGCATTCCAATTTAAAAGAAGGTGATAACATCTCAGTGTTGTGTTCACATCTTATCATGCTGCCCCCTAGTGCCCAAAAAAATGAGTTATTGCACGTTTAACGCTGCCACTGCACGTGCTACAGAGATGAAATAACAGTCTGTGTGTTGTATTGTTGTGAGTCACTCTCACATCCAGAGCTCTCCACAGAGGAGTAGCGTCAAAGGATCCCTGAGTTCTGACTCACTACCAGAATGGGGAGGCTTACGTTAGCTTACTGGATGCCAAGTTAAGGAGCCAAAGCAAGATTAGACTGCATCACCCTAATGGAAACAAATCCATACAAGTATTCTAGGATATTCCTACAGGGATATAGGATCACTGCAGTGTTGCTGCTGTCTACAGTAGTATTTAATATGCATATAATGTGCCTGGATCACTGTAATCAGCACAAAGTCCTGGTGAGTTTATTTTCACCTGCTTCAAGGTATTTTATCTCCTGCAAACACAAAATCTGCTTCATTGTCATTCGTGTCATTTGCTCTGTGATCAGGCCTGTTTAGTTTGGGAGAACAGCTGCTCAGATCCGGCTGCTCCTCATAATGCAATCAGAAAATCAACACATTTCCGGAGTCCCCAGGTGGTTTGACCTGCTACAAACACTGCCATTGTGTAGTAGGCAACTGAAAACAGTGGGTGTGTTCGGAGGTAAAATATTATGCACATCAAGCTTCCTTGTAGCCTTTCGCTATTTCCTCAGCCTACTGAGAATAATTGTGCCGGAGCTTATTTATTTGCTCTGTCCCTGATGCTGTGAGTGCAGTAACAAGAGGAGGCAGGATATCTTAATCAACAAAATAAAGAACTTTAAATTTCTAAATAAAGAAATTTCTTAACATCACGAACACACTGTAAAATCACTTTGTCATTTAGCAGCTGCAGCAGGCGGCTGTAGTGTGCTGAATGTAAAGAGATTAATATGCTGTACTTTTTTCAGGATAATGGAGATTTCATTTTTTTATTTACCACATGGTTTAAATGTGTCTGTCTGGATTATGATTATCATTCGGGAAGGCTGAACTATGCATTACTGTTTTATCATGAATGTTATGGAATACATTCAAAATCTCTTTCTCATGGTATTATTGTATTTTATGTTGTTCAGTAGAGTCTGGGTGTGATAACGATGGAGGACGGTGAGAAGAGTGATGGCAGGATGAGAGTCCTCAAGACTCCCAACCTCTAAGTACCAGTTCTCCTCCTCCTTACAAATCCCAACAGGGCTTAGGAATCGACACCACACTGTGCAGCGTTCACTGTAGGAACTAATCCGCCATACGTTGTTGGTTACTGGCATTTATGGAGCAGGTTCTACGTATTAAGGTTGGAAACTGTGGCTTTATGTGGAAAGTTTCAACTGACATTTTGTACAGATTTTTTTTCATATGCCTCTCAGGGTAAATTATAATAACTTTGGTAATTCTTTAACTTTTCATCAAGCATCTTCATCGTGCTAAAAGCAAGGCAAGGAAATTCCCATCAGCCTCAGCTGTTCTGAGGCAAATATTAGCATGCAAACAGACTAAACTAAGAAAGTGAATGTGGTCAACATCATAAATTCTGGCTAAATGCATGGATGTTTCTGCAAACATTCTTATATACCTGTGGTCTTCATGGAAACTGATAACGCAGATTAAGCCATATGTTAAAATCATATTTTTTGTTTTTCATACAGATTATTTACAATAACAAACAAAAGATATATATTTTGAGATGTATTCAGTTTTTCAATTTGTCATAGATGTCAATTTATTTATTCATTAATTTTTATTTATTTATTTTTTCCAGCTATTTTTTTGAGTGAAACCGCAGTGCTATATGATTTGAGATATTAGAGGTAATGCTAATTTTTTTTTTTAAAAAAAATGTTTTATCATTATTCTCATTTTAATAACATTTAAAAATGATTATGGCATGATTTTTGCAGGGATCTGTACCAAGCAAAGATGATTTCTTAAGTCTGTAGAATAATGATGTGTAGACCAAGACATCTCTGCAGCAAGACAATATTTCATTAATATTTAATTAAATTGGTATGCATTTTGCCTTCAACAAATGTTGCACCTCCTATGATTTGAAAATTGTAGTATTGCAGTGTCAGTAAAGTTTAGAACAATAAATTGTTATGTCTTTTATGGGCACCTACCAAACCCAAATTAGTCAGCACAGTAATGACGAATTACTGTCACTTGCTTGTGGTCATTTCACCATGGTTGTGAGCACTGTGCATATTGCTGCACAGTTTTGTGGTAGACGTAGGCGTTGGCAAGGTAACGTTAGATACACAGAAGAGGAGAGCGAGTGTAACGTTACAACCAAGACAGTCAAACGCCACCCCGGAGTTTTAAACTCAAACGGAGTCAGTGATGACGAGTTTTAGAATAAGGTTAACGTTACTACACACAAGGAAGATAACATTAATGTTTCAGAAGCTACGCTACAGTAGGCTAACGTTAGCCATTAGCAACTGGATGCTGTGTTTTCACATAACGTTATATGTTATATTAGAAGCAAACTAAACATAACGTTACCTGTCCTGCACAGTCAAACGCAACCCCGGAGTTTTGAAACTTCTCCGGGATCAGTGATGACCGGGGGGTTGTTACATGAGCAGTTACATCAGTTGGAGGCCTCCGCGTGGGGAAGACAGACAGGACAGGAGAAAACTCTAACCAATCATTGCATTCAGTCCGAATGCAATGATTGGTGGGAGTTTTCTTAGAACCATATGAGAATGGTGTAATTATGAGTTTTTAATTCTGGTGGAATTCACTAACATTTTAGTGTACCATCAGCTTATTAATAGCATTTTAACCGAAACAAAGAAAAGCGTAAAATTTCCAGAAAGGTAAGTGTCGCTTCAATGTATGTAGCTTAATTATGTCTCTTCTGTAGTCAATTGTAGCAGAGCTATACAGAGGAACGCTGTTGTACAATTAATCAATTACATGCACAGGCTGCAAAGTGGCATCTATAGAATGCTGAGGAATATATCGTTTTAACCTTTAGAAAATGTGACGCAGTAACGTACACACCTGACCTACTTTTTACTTTTAACTAAGTGCATTTTTACACAAGTAATTTTCTTTTACTTGAATAAAATGTCTTTAAAGAAAGTTTCCTTTTACTTGAGTAAACCATTCTGAGTATTCCTTTCATCCCTGCTGATTCCCTTTCTGACCTTTGATGATAATGACTGAGAAATCACCACTGATGATGGTCCATGGGTACATGTGTGATGAATTAATGACACATGCTTTAAATAGCCGCTGCTGCACTTAAGTACGGCTGCTCTGGTGTAACTTAAGAACCTCTAAAATGCAGCAGATCTTACTTTTAACATTGTTTTCCTTGCCATGTGTAAAGACTGAGCTGATTAGGAGTGTGCCTACTGTATGTCCATTAAGGACTAATTGTAGAAATCAGTGGAATATAGAAATCAAGCTGCATGCAGCCTCACAAATTTGCAAAGTGTGTAACACCATGTGTTGGACCCCTGCTGTTTGGGAATGTAGAAGCTTTCCTGAAAATTAAATAAATGCGATATCAATCTGTGACAGAGAGGAGCAAAACCGACATTTATTTATGTGAAAATATTGGAAGTTGTTACACTAACCATATGAAAGATGAAATTAATTCAATAAAAGACTGCACAAAACACATTGTCGAGAAACACACAAGTGTGTCGCGGAACAACAGGAATGTGAGCAAGTGAGTAAAACAATCCGGCTGTGAGATAATGAGACGGATCGCCGACTAGATATGGAAGAAGAGATGAATAGATAACAAAATTACCTGAAATATTTATAACCTCTGTCTCTTTCATCACTGCTTTCCTCATAAGCCATTAAAGGGCCCTTTTGGGACCTCTTAATTGAGTTCCTTTTCGGAACAGAATATGAAAGGCTTCTTTTTATTCCCCCCCACCCCTTTTCATCTGGAGAATGGGCTGATTAAAACACGGAGAATGGAAGTTCTAGTGGGAAAGTTCATTGCAATCAGGGGTGCAACTTGAGTGATTAACTCAGTCTTCTGTAAGACATTAAGTGGACATACTTATTGAGTCTGGACAGACAGCAGCTTTACACACGTACTCAAGTCTTTACAAGGCCTGTAGCTACCACTGAGGACACAAATTGAGGTCATGTTTTTTTTTCTCTCTCTCTCTTTTTTTCTGTGAATTACGGGAGCATTCACATTCTACAATGAAAAGTGTACTCATGCAGGGTATTTCATATGCTGATTCAAGTATGTGTTAAATCCATACCTTTAAACAACACATACTCACTCCATCCCCGTCAAATGTCGTGTTTGGCCACAAACTTTACACATCCAAATGAGACATGCAAGGTACCCTGGGGGCGTTGGTTGTTGACGTTCTAGGATGCCATGTCAAATTCTCAAATTCTTACATGCACTGTCTTTCTTCAACATATTCCTCTGTTTTCACAGGAATGTACAGTTTGCATACAGTCTCTTTCAGAATAAACACATTTCATTGGTACAACACCGCAAATTGACGTCTTTTTTCCTTCAACAAATAACACACATTGTTATATTTTGCCAACAAAGAAAAAAGAACAGGGTTTGGCTTTACTATCTTATGGGAAGCAAACACCAGCCTCCCGGGTGAAAGTCAGTGGTTGTTGGATCCATCCACCACCCTTAAATTCGTGCCACTGCAGTACAAAAACAACTTGTCTTGCAACCCTGTCTTATCTGTGTTCAAATCCACTGACACCCTCCCAAAAAAAGATTTAAGTTTTAAGTAATTTACCACAAACTAATACCTTAGGTGTGGTAGCATTCCGGTATAGGAGTTCTGGTGCGTCTCTGGGTCTCTAATGAAGCTGCCATCAGTGCTCTGTGTGCACTGTATCTGCTGGGAACGTGGAGGCAAATTGGGCCCAATCGCCTAATAGTTGTTATTTTGTTTTCCTTAGACAGGTTAAATTCTGTTAGAAACACACAAACAACTTAACCGGATCCCTTTTCCTTTTCCCCAAGGCCAACCAACTTCCACAGTTTCCTCAGCTACTATTACACAACTGATAATAGTAACTGCAAAAAACTTAGAGTGATACTCTTTGGTATCTGGGGATAGCTACTGATGGCTATTGAGGAAAACAAAAGTGCTATTCGCTCCCTGTTTTGTTTGTGCAAAGGTGGAGGCTCTTCCTTTGTGCGAGCATTCATTTTCTCGGGAGACTGCACCTGCTGACAGACAGAATTGTGTACTGAAAGCAAAGCTTATAGGGAACCATTCTAAACGCTGATAGTGTCATTATTCTATAGCCATTACATTGTGCAATCAACATTCACTTCATAACAATAAGGCAGAAAAAACTTGTCTATTTTCACTTTATGAGGTTTGACATATTTTTTCACCTCAGTTTTTTATAACTCTTACAAATAAAAAAGCGATTTCTTACGGTTCAATGGCTTTTTTCTTTTTTTAAACCTATGTATTTACATCACATCTTTTCCCCACTAAGAAGGTTACAGAATCATCTGGCTGGATTTTTTATTTCCATACCAGACCTCCACATAATTCATTCACCTATGACTGATGAAGGAGCAGCAAATTCATTTGCCTTTTTTAAAAGTGGAAATGAAGAGCTGGAGCACTGCAAGCAATACTTTGACTGATTAATCACTGCTCACTCTGCCATCTACAAATGCCGAGCAGATGGTCTGGCATCGCTAAAATTAAACTGCTAACAAATATGCAGGTAGCGTTGTGGATGTGACCTCGGTGGCAGCCGCTGTGTTGTTGTCGAGCTCCTCTATTGTTCTGTCGCCTCCGAGTTAGGAGAGATGGCCGCTGCATTGTTGTGAAGTGCAAAAGCATTGTGTGAAGAGTGTGCACCTGCGTGTGTGTGGGAGAGAGGGAGGGAATAGATGGTGGTTTTCCTGAGGTGAGAGATCTGGATTATTTCATCCCTTCTTTGATGAGATTTGAAAAAGGAAAATGTCTGGGGATGTGATTTATTACATTACATGAATAGGGAAAAAACAAAATAATTTATATTCCTAGCGGACAGTAAAGACACTTTTTTGAAAACAAGCATTTCTCTTTGTCTGCAACATATGGGAATAACCAAAGTACCATCATCACAGGGCTCCGCTGTGTTTATATGTAAACCATAAAAAAAGGGTACTGAATGATGCTCTGTTGTCTGGAACATCAGCAAATGCATCCATCCATCTGAGTGGATGTGTCTGAGGACATTTCCACAGTGGATTTCCTGTGCAGGAGAGTGGATGGGTGATACAACAAAATGAGAGGCCCAACTCTCCATAGATCTCATTAGACCGGTCATAACATTGCAACAATAGTGGAAAGCATACTCATCTGACTCGTGTTCCTCCCTCCCGCACACTCCCAAAGCCTTTACATCAGCTCTTTTGCGCCATCATAGGCTCTGGGTTAAAGCTACAGACAGTTGGCAAACGTGTCAGCAGACAACCACAGCCAGCCATGTACTGAGTGTTCCACAACAGCTCGCCATCATTAGTCGGCTTTACTGTGTTGCTTATTACAGGGTGTTTGTTTGTTTGGCTGAAATACATGCAGAATGGATGGGAAAGTCTGCTTTTATCCACACATGGACATTTTGGAAGATAATATACAGGGTTTCAACGATAGTGAATATTGCTTTACATTTTTTTTTTTAATCTAAAGACATGGATTCTTGTGGAAGCTTTTTTTTTCCACTTAAGGTTAATCTTTGATCACAGACAATCAGATAATTGTTTAACATGGGGGGAGAACCTTGATTAGAGGCGAACCTTTTACAGTTTTCATCAGCCTTTTCTAAAATTAAACAAACTATAAACCAAAGCAAGTTAATAATGGTTATTGCAGGGGGAGTGCAAATTCCATAAAACAAAAAATATGATATTTGTGCCTCTGTTTGCCGGCACTGATACCACTCCGCTGTGTATTCTCCATATTAATGAACCTTTCTATCACACTAAAACAGATTATCCCAGCTCTGCATTTATTACAAACACCAGTGTAAAGGCAGCATAATGGCAGAGTAATTATGAGCTGTGAATTGAAATATAGATTCACATCATCACTATGTGAAATTGTCAACAACAATATGTGCTGTCTGTCGGGAATAGATATGAGTTTCTTTGGCTCTGCATCTTTTTATGTCTCAATTACTTCCTCTTATTTTTTTTTACTGTAACTTCATGTGGAAATGAAGAAACAGAAAGTAAAAGCATTTTTTAATCCATTTTTTTTCCCTTTGCCTGATTAAAGGTGTCTTGATTTGATGTAAAACCATGACATCAGAGACAGATCCTTGGCCTCTGGTTTCATAGTACAGAAGAAAAGGAAGGAAAAATGGATATGAATATCTACACAAAATAAACTGTATATAAACAGAAGACACTGCAGCCATGCTAGTGGCTCTTTGAGACTGTGCTTAAAGCTAAATGCTAACATCAGCATGCTAACACCTTCACAAGGACGCTGTTAACATGTTTATGTGTAAAGGATATATGATATTCCATCATATAGGAATATTCCACCATGCAGTGTGTCATCTCAAGCCAAAAATCTTGAATAAGATTAAACAATAAAAATCAACTAACAGACTGACATCTCTATCCCTCGAGCCACAAGTGTGACTTGTGACACTTGTGACAATGTGAGACTGTCCTCCAAAATGCGACCACATGAATCATTTGTATAGGCAGCTTATTACAACCCATATATACAGTTATTGTTAAGCAGCGACTGCGAGTGGTAGTAGTAATTATGACAGGAGCAACAAAGAGCAACAAAGGCTGGATGGATAGATCAAACACACAGGACTTTCACCCAGGAGTACGCTGTTTGTGTCCCTTATGAAATCAAAAGTCAGCATTGAGTTATGTAGTTCTTAACTACATAACTTCATGTGACACAGGTCATACATACATCACGGCATATGTATGTTATGTACGATATCTTAAATTGTGCAGTACAATTTATTATGCTGATCTGTTCTGTACGACATCTATTGCACGTCTGTCTGTCCTGGAAGAGGGATCCCTCCTCAGTTGCTCTTCCTGAGGTTTCTACTGTTTTTTTTCCCCGTTAAAGGTTTTTTTTGGGGGGAGTTTTTCCTTATCCGCTGTGAGGGTCTTAAGGACAGAGGGATGTCGTATGCTGTAAAGCCCTGTGAGGCAAATTGTGATTTGTGATATTGGGCTTTATAAATAAAATTGATTGATTATTTTTTTTTAAGTAGATTTGTTGCCTAAACCTAAAACGTAAACCACAAGTTTAACACTTCAGATGTTAATGGTAACACTATGCCTAAATGACAGAATAGGTTGATTTCTACTGACTTAAAACACATCATATATGACATTCCCCCAAACCACTTTATTACCGTCCTAAAGATCAGTTTTAAACACTTTCTTAATGATCTGAAACAGCTGCCATTATACTATAAAATTTCAAGGTTAGGTTTAGGCAGCAAACCTTGGTTGTTAGCTTTATAAAAAAAAAAAACATCTTGGTTTGGCTTTAAATAAGTACTTTTGTTCCTCACATAACTTTAAGCATATCACATGACCAATGTCACTCACTTCATGTCACATATGTCACTGGCATGGTATCCTAATCATTCTAGACTACTATGCAACATCCTTATTAACGTCAATGTTGTTGTTCAGCTTCCTGGGTGATAGTCCTGGGCTTGTCTGACCCATCCCCCACCCCTCCCACCAAACTACTATATTTCTACAACATTACATAGACTTTATAGCTTTACGACCACTACCTATATGGCTGTATATTTGATAAGAGCAATTTGGTTAATGGTTATGTGTGACCAATTCTGTCATTTAGAGAATGTGGCCCTAATTTAGGATACACTCCCGTGGGTCATGTTAGAGGGTTTGGTACAAACAATCCATGTTTCTGTTTGTGTTGAAGTTCTTGTTGAAAATTATAGTGATTATAGTGATTTCAGTTAACAACATTTTTTTTTCTTTTGATCTATCTATCTATCTATCTATCTATCTATCTATCTATCTATCTATCTATTGATATTTATATCTATATCTATATTCTATATCTACACTCCAGACACCACACCTGACCAACCATGCCTTATACTTGCAATAATCCACAATCCCACAAATGAACATCTTGATTTTCTCCTACTTTTAGTAGCAGTGATATTAAAAGTTTGGGCTCGAGGCTCATTCTGCTGCTCTCATGCTGATCATCTGAATGAGACTGTCAATTAAATGCTGGCACTGCAAAATGAGCACTGATGAATTTTAGCTCTGGACCGATAAATAAGTCTGACTGTCTTAAACTGAATTAGTCATGGACATCAGTAGTAAGGACGATCTAGAAAATGATGCACTAAATGAATAAGGAGACAGTAAAAATATAAAGAAACCCCGGAGAAATCCTGGTGCTGGTATTTCCCTCAGAAACACAACACAGGACCAAAATGTCTTGAGATGCTCTCTCATACAACCAGCAATTTCACCAAAAGAGAGACTTGCGTGACTAACCACAGCTCTTTGGCTTCTCCTGTAGTCCCACACTGCCCAGAGACACTCTTCTTATTTTAGCATTCAAAAGCAGACCACTGAACCTTGAACCCACGAGCTAGCAGCCCCTCGGCCCCCGCTGACTCCACCTCTGCTCCGCTACGACCTGCTGTGTATCTCAGACGATGGCCTTGAGGAGCTATCATCCCGGAGAGCATAACCAGGCTGCAAGCAGCACCTAAAGGATGTGAGCTGACTGAGAGCTGGCTTGAATAAATAGCCCACACTCTCGTGCACTGTGCCTTGAGTCTTGGCTCAATAATCTGGAGGCCAATTGGCCTTTGCTTTCTCTCCTGCCTTGTAAGTACAGTATGTATCTGAAAAGGTCACAAGAGAAATAGCCTTAGTGAGGGTGTTTTTTTTTGTTGTTTGTTTTGTTTTTTTTCAAGGTGTGAAGCTTGGATAATGTGGACAGCTTTTGTGTGAATGAAAGGAATTTTCAAACAAAAACTACATTTTTAAATGTACTATGTTAAAACACTTTGGTGAGACAAAATAAAAATTTGTCACCTTGAAAACCTTATCCATTCGAGTTCTGATAGACTGAGCGAAGGGGTTCTGTCTGTCACAAATTCTCTGGTAGCTTAAAAAAAAAAAAAAAAAAAAAAAAAAAGGAATGTGCAATATTCCTTTTAGCCTGCATCAACCAGCGGAGTTACAATATACAAAAGGATCCATAACTGAAACCCTGATTCACTCACTTTATTCAGCAGTTCAGATTCTAGTGTATGAGCTAGTCAACCTTGTCTCCTATGAATAATGTTGGTATGAAACCGTTCTGCATCAGTGATTTATATCCAGTAGCAGTATGCAGTGCCTTTTGTAGAACTAGTGAGATATTTATACAGTGCAAAAATACAGGAAGTGTGTGGAGGTTCCAGGTCACGTTCTCATAGCAGTTCAGGGTCACTTCTTGTCTTGTTTAAATGTATTTTGAAATGACTGGTCTGTCCCGTATTGTAACTGCACCCCCTGAGCATTTTGCTTTAGTTGCTTGATTTGAACCGTTATTTAAAGCGGTTCCTCTCAGCTGTACAAAACTTTATAGCAACGTTGAACTAATTGTTTTTGTTTACATCCCCCCTCAGTGTTACTGTTTTGGTTCACTCATATAATATTGTTTAGGCCGCAGCAAGCTGCCATTTCAGCAAAGAAGCTCTGAAAACCCACTGCGTGGTACCTGCTCAGCACCAAACAGCAGAACATAGGCAACCATTTAGCAGAGTCAGTTATTTCAGACCAGGGCCAGCTTTAGAATTTTTGGAGCCCTCGGCGAAATCTGTTCAGTACGCCTCCACAGCCATCAGTTCCTTACCCACGCCTCCCATGTACACTGCTTACTTTAGACTGTTACCTCACTTGAATATATCCAATTTTGAATATAACATAATTGTGCATCCCATTCCTTCCCCCTCACACACACACACACACACACACACACACACAATAATGCACTGTCAGTTAGAAATGATACTAAAATACCTTGCTTTGGTCTTCAGCATTTTTCAGGCCAAGGACCCCTTAACAAAAGGAGAGACAGAGCTGGGTACCAAATACATAGATACAACTGAGTGGCATTAATGGGGACTAAAATATTGTGTATGATAGGCTAAAGTGCCTTGTATAAACATACCTTTATATGGCACATATAAACATTAATGGATACATATACTCATACATTACAGATTAATTTGACAAGGATCCGGGGTAACAGCCTATCATCAATGTTTTGTACTTGCAGTTAATGACTTGTTTTGTTTTTGTTTGGGGTTTTTTTTTTGTTTGTTTGTTTTTTTTTTATGGACGGCCAATTTATATTTGCTGATATATTGGATTCATGTGTATTTTCAGGCATATTTGGATTCAAAAGAAAAAAAAGAAAAACGTCCAAAACATTAACAAACAATTAAAGCTGCAAGCAGCATTGGGCGGGACCTCGGACTCACACTGTTTCGGCCTCCAGCTCATGTAGACAGTTAAAGACAAAAGTTTTAGACTATTTTAGACCCCTCTCCACCATTTCTCCACATTTGCTCATGTTACTTTCAGAGACACTAGCTCACCTCCTGTTGGATTCAGGTCAGGAGTGACAGGATGTGATTTGTAGGTCTTGATGAGACGAACAAGCCAGTTTTGGTTTGATCTTTCTACGACATTCCCACAGGCCACAGTGGCCATTTGCGCACCAATGGGGCCCCATGTCTTGCAGTAGGTGCCCTTTTTTCCTGTGTGAGAGCAGGCAGATTGAGATGGCTTTAAAATGTCTTGAACTCCTCCCTTTAATTCCCAAACCGTGGGTCCGTCAATCTGAGCATACCAGCAGAGAGATACACTCGTAAAGGGTTTCATGTTTGTGGAGTCAAAAATGCATTTGGTCACAAGTTTAAGATGTCTAGCTCACAGCTGACAATTTCTCCACATTTGCTCATGTTAATTTCAGAGGCACTACCTCACTTCCTGTTGGATTTAGATCAGGGGTGTCAGTACGTGATTTGTAGGTCTTGATGAGATGAACAAGCCAGGTTTGGTTTGATCTTTCTACCACATCAATCAATCAATCAATCAATCAATCAATCAGTTGTGTTTGTAAAGCCCAATATCACAAATCACAATTTGCCTCACAGGGCTTTACAGCATGCGACATCCCTCTGTCCTTAGGACCCTCACAGCGGATAAGGAAAAACTCCCCCCCAAAAAAACCTTTAACGGGGAAAAAAACGGTAGAAACCTCAGGAAGAGCAACTGAGGAGGAATCCCTCTTCCAGGACGGACAAACATGCAATAGATGTTGTACAGAACAGATCAACATGATAAATTAACAGTAATCTGCATGACACAACATTCCTACAGGCCATAGTGGACATTTTAGTGTGTCTAGGTGGTGCGAAGATCGCCAAGAGGTTTTGTGGCACATCACCTTTAAGAGCCCAGGAGACTCTTAAAGGTCCTATTAGGACCTTTGGCCAAGGTCCCTAATAATTTGGTGTCCCCCCCCTGCAGTAACTCTGAGGACCACCTAGGGCTCACAGACCCCCTTGTTGAAGACCCACACCTAAAAGCCTATACTATGCTTTATTACTTAAAAATGCAATTCAATTTGTTTATTAAATAACCTGTTTAAAATTCAGACACTTTACCCAGGAGCTGGTGGAGACCAAAAACAGAGCTAAAAGAGATAATTGGACATACATTCATTGATTGGCAAGAAACCCAACTCCAAGTCCTGAATCCCAGTGTTGCTGTGTTTACTTCATAGATGTCTAAATGAAAAACAATTTGCTGAAAACTTTACTGTATCAACTTGAAAGGTGTTAATATGTCAGTGTTGTGTTTGCAGCTTGTTTCTGCCTTCCCCAAGTGGCAAAAAAGTCTGTTACTGCAGGTTCAACAACACATGAAGGATCATTTTTACTCCCTTAATGTACAAAAATGCATCCGTCCATTTCAAATGTTTTAAAAGTCACTGCTCTCATACTGCGTGTGCTTTATGTTTGCATAGATACAGCCAATAGACGGCACTGGAAAGCAGAGTCAGAAGTTTCATACAACAACAAACATGGCAACAGAGGAGGAGGTCATAATATTGTACCTTTAAACAGAGGCAGTGTTGTAGATGGCAGTGGTCTGTCCATTGTATGCATCCCAACATGCGGACAGAGAATTCTTTCACTCACAATTCATTAGCAATTTGTTCCTTTCCACCATTATTTAAATTTCTTCCCCATCCCCTAGGTTGTATCTCGCTTGAAATGCGCTACGCCATGCTATCTTCGATGGTACTGCTCTGTTTCATCCGACTCTGTAAGCTTTTAGAAAACATGCATCAGAGTATGGAAAGAGGGCTCTCTTTGTCCTTGTCTCTGCATCTAACATTGAACATAAATGAGCCCTTAGTTGGCATGTGCAGACATTAGGCGGCATTCTGCAGATAAATGAATTATCAACATTTCGTTTGATACTGGAAATAAAACAATTCAGGTGGTATAACATTTGCCCCAAAATGTCTTGCTGATGCAAAACAGTTATGTGTTTCTTACAGGATGAAAACACTAAGATCAGAAAACTTTCATTATAGTATAAAAAAGACTGGAATGTGTTCACAGTCAACCACCAAAACCTGTGTTGGTTTAAGCAATCTGTCGCCCCACCTGAGAGATTTATTTGGATTGTCTTTGTTACACTAAGAATAAGGAGAAGGTCACAAAGCAAGTAACACCAGTAATCTTGTCCAATGTTTGATAATGCTGTTTGTTTTCGAGAACAATAAGATTAGCATAGCAAGTCACTCAATAAAAATGTCTTCCATGCACCAGCTGACCTAACAGTGCTTGAATTTCATATGGCATTTGCTACCATGCTTGTGTTCAGCTCATTGTTTGGCAAAGCTTAAGGCTCACTTGGTTACCATTCTGTGAATAACATGGGAGCTTTATGAGGATTATGCCAAAGCTTCGTGGCTCAGATTGGTTTTCAGGATGGAGAATCCAGACACAAACTGTAGACCACTGTCCTTTTCCCAGAGCCTTTGTGAATGTCACATGCTGGCAAGCTTGGCACAAAGTGTGTGAGCAAGGCAGCAAAGGCAAATGAAAACTGGCCATGAACGCAAATACCATCAGAGGAACGGTGACAGACATGGCAAAAGGGCAAAATGTGACACACATTGGTTTCCACTGGGGAACAGGCAGCTTTATGAAGAAACGCACACACTGAGGAACTGCTGTTACTATTTGAAACACCACCCGTTGAACATATGACACTGTTGCACTTAACTGCAGGCATTTACAGCTTGGAGTCATTTCTCACCACTGACTCATATTCCAACTGCTTTTTTTATTTTCTATTTTATCAGTCGCCTGTTCTACCTGCCAGTCATCTCAAGCTCTCTAAAAGCCTGCTTCTCCTCCTTGTCTCTCCTCCGCTCCCCCTCCCTGTATCTGCTCTGAAGGGGTCACTGCAGTTAGAGGGAAAACAGACCCAGCAGTGGATTTTCAATTGAATTGTCAGAAGCTGGCTGTTTTAATAAATCCTGTCCAATAAAAGGGCAGGGAACCTTTTGTGAAGTGGCTTCACCCATGACGCTCAGCTTGGGCGCTCTCTGGTGAACCTTGTCTGCCAGAACCAGCTTTCCCAAGATAAAAAGCACCTGGCAGGTCTTCATTGTATAAGGGACACTTTGAAAACACAGAATAAATAAATGATTGAAACCAGATAGTAATATTGATACTGTCATGGAAACACAATGCAAGATTGTCCCTGCTGATTAAAGCTAAATTAAACATGTAACCCAAATAACCAGTTTTGATTATTACTCTTTATAATTCCTGAGAGGCTGTAGGATAATAGACACATGTTGTTCCCATTGTATGAATTCATTCAAATAAACACAAGACATTTGTGCTCTAGAAAAGGATCAGCACTCAGTGAATAACCTCCTAAGCCCTATGATAAGCTATTATGGCAAGGCTTAACTATACAGACCAGTGAGCAGTGACAACTAATAGATCTTTGGGGTCATCAGGTGGGAGCCTCCTTTCACTAGTGTTTTGTCTAGTTGGTCCCACAACACCTCCAGGAGGCTAGACAGTGATCTCTGGTGTCCACGAGACACTCCCCTATTGCCAGCTCTCACTGCTCGCCTCACCAACCCAACAACCTCTTTTACCTTATCTACACATGGCTTTCTCAGCCCATACAGCACTGCCACCTTCAACAAACCCAGGCTCCGTTTATGCGAGCTCTAGGTAGAGACAGTGCCAATACTACCTTTCCTAGCACATTCACCGTACTCTATTTCACACGCTACATAGCATAACTCCAATATAAGCTAAAGTTAAAGGAGATAGAGAAGATAAACTCCCAGGATCAGCAAACACACTCACCTTGCAGCATGGTCTCAAACAAAAGGGATTCAAATAGGCCACTCCCACACTTAAATAACCTTCCTCTTCCTGGATTTTCTCCTGAGAGGATTGATTTGTGGATCTCTCCACCTGCTCTCAAGGAGTTATGTAACCTGCTTAGTAGTTCCCCCTGCTGGCCCCCAACTGACATTATTCCTCCTCATCCAAATACACTGACTAGATCTAGCTGCTTCATCTGACATTTCCTTCACTGTCTTGCTCAAACTCTGTCCCCGCACTCGGAGCTCCCCCAGGAGCCAGACAGCTGATATTGCTATGAATCCCCTACACCCCACTTCCACTGGACAGATCCTAGTTTTCCACCCATTACTATATTATTACAAGTTGTAAGCAAAACTGTCATATTCTAAAGTTGATGTTGGTAGCAAACATTTGCCTAGGTACAGATTCAGCACTAAGTTGGAGGTTTTTCTGGCCACCTGACAAATATAAGTCCAATATTCACTTTCATTTTGGCACTGTTTTGGTCCCCACCGACCCCTGAAAAAAATATCTAGCTCAGGGGTGTCAGACTCATTTTAGTTCATGGGCCACATACAGCCCAACTTGATCTCAGATGGGCCGGACCAATAAAACCATCAAAAAATAACCCATAAATAACAACCTTTCAATTTTTCCCTCTTTCTTTTCCTGTAAATCAGTACAGGTACATTCTGTAAATGTTCTTTATCCTTTATAAAACACATGAACAAGCTGAGATGTCTTGAGAAAAATAAATGCAGTTTCAATAATATGTCTCAGTTTTTTCACATTCAGTCACTCTGCTTCTCAGTGATTACATGTGCATTTATCTATAAATTTCATTTTTTTTAGTAGCAGGGTTCCACCAGTATTGTTTTAGGATATAAGTCTGATACCAATTCTTTTGTACTGAAGCTGCTGGTCGACAATATTTTGCACAATGTTTAATATCTGTTAGTATTTAGTGTTTTTTTCATAGAACTATACTCTGGTCAGGGTAATAAAGCCTCTGAAGCAGCATTTTACATGAAGCAGCTACTCACTGTTTAACTTGCTCCCAAAATCTTGCACCTCTTAGCCTAGTCATCTAGTAGGCCAGATTGGACCCTCTGGCAGACCGGTTCTGGCCCACGCATCATATGTTTGACATCCCTGATCTAGTTCTTTAGCTGGTAAATGCTCCCGTATGTTCACCAGCTACAGTAGTAACTAACTTTGTCTGTCAGTCTGTCGTTTGGTGCTGAGCAGGCAGCATACAGTGTGTTTATGTGAGCTAATGTGCTTGTCACTTCAAGCAACCAATGTCAAATTACAGTCATTTGACATATTGTTGATATAAGATGAGGTTTATCGACTGACTTTAAACTCAATCTGGCAAAATTTTAAAAAGGCTTGCAACTCAACTTGCACTAAGATACCAATCTTCTGTGACTTTGCCTTTTGCCTTATAAATACTTGATACCTCCCATAAGCTCAAAGATTAAAGTATGTTATTCAAAAAGTGTCATGAATCAATTTATTTTCTGAATCAGCTAACGTCAGCAATATTCATTCCCAGCAAGTGAACCCTTGAATCCCCAGATCCACTTTGTCTGAACCAATCTGACAGCATCTAGTGAAGTTGCAGTAGTTAACCATAGAGAATCAACATGAGGTTATTGAGTTCCAGTTGTAAAAATGATACCAAAGATAATCTTGTTCATTTACAAAAACTTTGTGGTGGTCAAAATAAATTGAATTCCAATATGCAAAGCAGGCAGGTTCAAAGTTACAGAGGAAGAATCAACGAAACAACCAAGTCAAGACCAATATTAACATAGTTGGTGACCTAATGTGGGTGCTATGATTTTTTTGTGGCACTAGTTCAGAGCCTACATGCTATGAAAGTGCAATGTCAGCACTACTTTTTTTGTCTGTCTTGACTTGGGACTGTTGTTGTAAGTGATCAGTTGTCTTACTGTTGAGGTGGACATTAAAATGGACCAACACAGAGAAAGCTGTGCTCTTGCTTTACCAACATCTCAAAAATAGTTGTAATTCAGCAGCTACCTACTGTTCCCTCTAAGCTGTTTTACTGCGCAATTGCGCACTGCTCCCCACCTCTTTGCGCAGACGACAAAAAAATGGCGCGCTCAGATATCCCCGACCAGTTTTTTTTTTTTTTCCTCATATGCGCTGTCCTGTGACTTGAACAGTAAATACAAACTCCACTGTGGGCATTTGTCTGTGCAGTGAGTGACAGATGACAGTGAACTGTCTGTCAGTGATGATTAAAAAACACATGCCAAACATGACAAACCAGGCGCTGCCCAGCCAATACCTGCAACGGTTGTTTAGCTTGACAGCCAATTAATGGCATTATGTTGGGTATTCGCTGCTGTCGTATTTGTTGTTAGCCGTTAGCCATAGCATCGTAGCTATGGCTAAATGTGTGGGCTGTGGCGCTTCATCCTCTGGAAATCTTAAGAAAAAACGTGTGTCGTTTATGGTGGAGTGGCTGTCAGAGTACATACAAACAGACAAGCGAACGCCACCGGTGAAACTTTTTCAAGCGAGAATGGAGTTGTTTGCGAGACGTGCAAGACGTGAAGTAAAAGTACAAGGCAAGTTTACACACACAAATACACACACACACGCAGAATATATGTGCAAAAACACTGAGAACATTAACATATTCTGATATTTTTCTGCACTACCTGGCCAGGCCAGCAATATGTTTTGCCAGTAAAAACTTCATCCAGTACAGCACTGTCTGTACTAGTAGCTCTGCTACAATTTTTGTTTACAATGTATGTTTACATGCACTCATTGTACTGCCTGGCCACTAATATTTTTTGCCAGGAAAATGTTTTCATCCAGTACAGTGGCACTGTCTGTAGCAGTACAACTACAATTTAAGTTTACATTTAGTTTTTGATCTTGCATATTATATTTGTTGCAGTTTAGAGGCCTAAAGTAGTTGGCAATTATTATTAAAGAGTGTTACTTATTTTGTATTCCAAAGAGTTGTTTGCTCTTTGTGTTGCCATTACTCTTAAATGTTTGTATATTGTCTCCAAGTGACCTTTATGGAGCACATTTTTCTCTTAATTGTTCACATTATGGCAATAAATGCAAAATCTGTTTTGCCAAAACAATGTTTTGTTACTGTTAACTGTAACTGACCTAGATATTCAGTAGTTCGTGTTAAAATAATCTTATTATTAATCTTTCTAGTAATATTCACTTCATGCTGAGTAACAGCATTACCCTTGGTTTCTGAGAAGTGTGCATGGCCACCATATACTCCTTTTTTTTTGTATTTTAAGGGTAGACGTTTAACACACCTGCAGTGGCAGCAACAGGGCACAGTTTTTAATAGAAGTAGCTAGCCAGCTCCCCAAACACACTGTTCTGACAGTATCATCAGCATCATGATGATGATCAGCACTTAGCACGCTGCCCCTCTGCCTGGAGCAGCGAAACGGCGAGGCAGAGACCGTGGAGAGGCAAGAGGGCAGCGTCAGACAGGCAGAACGCTGGCAGGAGGTTGGCGGGGAGTGACAGGAGGGTACGTGAGGATCAGGGAAGATGTGAGTTGGTTTGGTCGGAGTAGCATAAAATCAAGGGTCAGAATGCTGGTTTTGTAGTCAGTATCGCTTCTTGTCTTAGATCTTAAAATGAGTGGCCACGCTGCAAAATGCCTCCAGCATGAGCAAGAGGGCAAATGATTATACAGTAGATACATTTCTTGGTCTGTACTCTACACATTCAACAGATTGATCAGACACCTTAACATGTATAGGGGTCATTAAGTGGGTTATGAAAGTTATGTTTATTTACTTATATTGCAAGTCATCACAGGAGAATCTCAAAGGACTTTCCAAGGAAATATCCAACCTGTGAATATAATATTTTGCAGCCAAACTTCCATCCTGTCAGGATCACAGAGGTGTGGAGAAATTGTTGTTGGGATAGTGAGACATTTGGGAATCCCGAGGGAGCCATTTGATTGGCTATGACATTGAAAAAGCGTTCCTCCAGAAAACGGCTTTGTCTGTTGTTGAGCACTAGTGCCAGACTCCACCCTCCTGGCATCATTTTATTTATAAAAACTCAATTTTCTCCACAGCCTTTGTGAGCATGACAAAATCTGGCTATGTGAGATTATCCTGGGTTGATAAAAATATAACAACTTAACCAAAATTACACAGCTACACAGCATCACCAAATTAAAGACTTAATAAAAATTTGAGCCTTAGGAAGACGGATAGTTGCATTTAAAAATATGATGCATTAATACAAGTATTAAGACGTAAAAATCATTACATACTGTGGACTGAAATCAATAAGTCAGTAAAAACACAAAAGTGTTGCACAATGCGTGTACAGAGATTTACCACCAATAACAAACTCCCCACTTCAATTAGAATTAGACTCTTGGCCCTGAGAGATCATGATGCAATGATCTGCCCATTCATGCGGCTGCAGTAGCTCCCGGCTTGTCGAGTCCTCCTAAATAATTTGACATGGGCAGTAGGAAGTAAGATTACTTTAGATCGGCATGCATTTCTCTTATCTATATGGTGCAGTTTGAAGATAAGAACTGATCATCCATGCTGGCGCTGTGTACTTACGCTGCATGAGATGCATACAATTATGCAAATGGCGTCGAAAGTCATAAAGCCTTGTTCAAGCCCGAGAATCCCCCATCTCCCTCTTTTCCCCTTCACTCCTGTTCTCCACTCTTTTGGCTGCGGAGAAAACCCACAGCTTTGGATGCCAGTGAAGGCGGTGCTGGTGCAGCAGGCACGCATTTGTAATAAGAGACGTGTCGGGGAGAAGGCAAGCTGCAGGGAAATATTTCAAAAGTAGGAACAGGATGAAATGGGACCTTTCTGACAGAGTTGCATCTGTTCTGTCAGCAGCTGTGCGCCGATGTATTCATCAACATATAGAGTGGTCGGTCAGGCCTCTCAGCTGTCTGATCACAGAATGCCTCCACTGTGGTCAAGTATCAACACAGTTAAGGGCCTTGCAGCGTGTAGGTGCTGTAATTATACAGTGCAAGTGGTGTGTACACAAGCACCCTTACCTGTAACACTCTTCCCCTTTTTCCCTATTGAAGAAATTCAAGGTGTCCGGTGTACACTACTTCACCTGGTCATACAACATAAATATACCCTTGATATGCATTAAAACAAAGATACACTGCACCACAGACTCCGAATGTAAACTCCAGAATTTAATGCAGCATATTGAGATCAATACATTTTGTCCGATTCTTTAACAGGCAGTGAATATTTAGCTGAGACTGAGCAAAGGTTTCTATACCTTAAACAGATAAATGTACATGAATAATTCATGTTAAGGGTGTGCGGGTTACATCACAGCCACTGTCAATGATAATCAGATGATGCTGATAAGATAATTTGTATGGTTCCCACAACACAAGGGCAAAGAGGATAATCATACTTTCAGATGAGCTGGGACAATACGTAACATAATGAGCATGACGTGGAAACTCTTCAATACGGCGCTGCTCTTTTCCCAGCATCGAGACATCTAGGATGGATAAGATCATTATCAGACGGCTTTGGCGTGTTCTACATTAGCTGCGCAGAGTGATTATTGGAACCAACTGAATTACGAGGCTGATTTCTGAACCATTACTGTGGCGGTTATCACAGACTGGCAGTAATAAAGGAATCCAGAGTTTGGATGATGATGATGGAGGCGACTTATGAGGGGATGAAAGTAGGACACCACAGCGCAACGTTTGACTTGGAAGCTCACATAATCATGATGGATTTGAGAGGACATCTGGTGCACAGATTGGCCATCAAACCAATGTATTATATATGTTTTTTGTATTTGTCTGATAGTACAAAGACAGGGGGGAAAAAAAGTGGCAAGTAGAAAGTCAGAGTAATAGAACAAGACCGCTCACTTGTCTCTTATTTTTCATTTTTGTGACAAATTGCTGATGAGTGTGAGGTTTCAAGACAAGCCTCCAGTTCTCAGACAAAGGTTCTGCCATAAAATGACAAATATCATCAGGAGAAACGGCGGTAACAGAAGAATGTTGAAATGTAGCGTCATAATTTGTGATTCAAACAGGATGCAAAGCAAGATGTTTTGCCTCCAAAACACATTTTCACACTTTTGTCATCAGTCTGGCAGAAAGTCTGCTTACTGAACTCTAAGGTAGCTCAACACACACACTGCAACCATAGAAAACACATGCAAATAGACCAAAACACGATCAAATGAAGAAAACAGCTTTTCTTATTTGCAGCATTCAGACAACACAACCAATGCAGAAATGCTGCACAGATGCACAGAAAAAAAAGTAAAAAAAACAAAGAGGTCACAAAAAAACTGATGAACAAGCTGTTGTTGTTGTTGCCATGGTTGTGGCTCATGGTGCTACCTTCTCTTAAGACTTAGGACCCTTTCACACCTACCATGTTTGGAATGGACTTATGGGATTTTCAGTTTGATGTGAACCAAAATTGCAGGTGTGAAATTTTCCTCAGATGACAGTCCACACAAAAAAGCTAAACCTTGGTCCAGCGAGCAGAGGTGGGGTCTGTCTGGATAAATCTGACTCCTGGTTCAGTTCATTTTTAGAAAACTTTTTTTTTTGGATGAGTTGGACTTTCAGACTAATTACAGTAAGTTCTGGCAGGCTGTCATCAGTACCAGACAAAGGAAAAACAATGCAACTAAACAAAATGAGCTGCGGCAGCACACGGAGGGAGGAGGAGACCAAATGTTTAATTGACATTTGGTTCGACGACTTTATTCAGTTGGAAAAAAAACTCACAAAACTTGACACTTTTTAATTATTTTCAGAGAGGATGAGAGCGAGAGGATACAAGAGGATGGGAAAGCAATGACAACATGCTGACGTCAGATGCACAGCCGTCTACAAACCAATCAATTGCAAATCATCAGGAGACGCTCCTCACAACCTTACTCACAAGTTTTCCTTGTAGGCTCCCCCCCCAGAAAGACCCTTTTGGGATAAATCTATTAATTTTAACCCAAACCACAATGTATTTTCTAACCAAGAAATCCCTTCCTCACAGAGAGCCCTCTAGGAAAACTTATCTCAACTGCAGCTCACATAGATGATGAAGACAGGATGAAGGTATGAATATTTTTAGTGCACTTGCATACTTGCAACTAACCAGATCAACTATACACTGTAACTTGGTTTGGACTCTCAGCTGTGAAAAGGCCCTTACAATAATACAAATTATGTTAAACTGTACACTATATCCACTTGCAATAATATCTCAATCATGTAATCAGATTATTAAAACTGAAATAAGCTAATTGTCCAAAACAATAGACCGATAACTTCATTCTTTTGTGTTTTTGGTAACTGCAGTTTCTCCTTCACTTGCTTGAGTTGTCGGACTTTAAAGGATGTTCCTGTACTTGGTTGGGTTTTCTGTATTTGCAGCACGTCTGGTTATGCTGCATTCATGTTGTCATATCAGCGAAGGTGTTTTCTTCATTTGTTTGCATGTTGTCTATTTGCATGTGTCGCCTTAAGCTTCAGCGCGCTGAGCTCTCGGGGCCACTGTAGAATTCTGGTAAATTGGGGTCAAATCATACCTGATGCTATGCGCTGAAACAATTAGGCTAAAAATCTTTGAACATACAGCTCCAACTATAAGCATGTCTGCACTGTAATAATGATCAAAGGAGACGTGACTTGTTTCAAGGACAGAATCTCTTTGGTCTATTTGTTTGCCTCAGTTGCTGCTCCTGCCAGTAATCTCTGGAGAGTGGCTGTGTTTTTGGATTGATGCGGACTGTGTAGGGAGCCCGGAGAGCGCTGCAGGCAAGTGTCACTTCCCATTGGATGTTCCGGGTAACTACTATACATGTTTCAAAACAAACTGTCACGTGCCAGGTCTGAGATGTTTTCATATCTCCGACCCTCTTTTAACGTGATGACTTTGACCGAGTAAAAAGTGCTTACAGCTCTCGAGGAGGTGATTTGGGAGAATATCAGGTTGGAAAAACAAATGCAGAGACATAAAATGACCTTTCATCCTTGAGGATTACACCTACACTTTAAAGAAGTATTTTACTACTGCAGAGATGGTCTTTTCATAAAGCTGGACTGTCTATACAACAGAAAGACACTAATACTTTTGAAATTGCTACATGACCAGGGAAAACAGAAAAAAGGGCTGTGGCATTAGCCTGGAAATCCAGACTCAAACCTAGAAAGATTTTGAGTCTGGCCCTCACCGATACACCTACCCAAGGGGCAGCAGTAACTGAGGCATATTATATGCCGCCACATACAATTGGATAGCACGATAGCCAATCAGAGCAAAAAACAAGGTGACATATTCATTGCAGTAAGCCTCATTGGTTTGCCGACCAGTGGGGCTAAACTGATATGTTATGCTTTTGAGGTATCCCGTCAGCAAAAAGGCAAAAACGTCCTTCATGGAAACGAAGGCTTCTAGGGCAGTCTTCTGTTCCTCTCTCAAGGAAAAAGATAAGTGTAGTTGGCTTAGCGTTTCTTCCAAAGCTAAATTGAATGGACGCGGTCCTTCAGCAGCTGCCATCTTGGCTGTTTACTTTTCGACTTTTACAGTGCAGCGCTGTCTTCATCATGTTACGCCAGCCCAGAGCCCGCCTCTGTCAGATAGACTGATCTGATTGGTCCGATGGTGATTCAATGGGTCCTACTCGTCAGGGCCAGATCCCTGTGCACTGCAAATTTGAATTTGCTAGGGGCGGGGCATCTGGATTTCCAGGTTACTGTGACATTGCTTTTGCTCAAAACCCAGAACTACCAGAATGCACTGCAGGGGACCAATAAATGCTCCTGCTGGTGAGTGACATAATGTAAGCTTAACTGTTTGGACACAGGAAATAATATGGCTGCTGGTTGGTAACAAACAATCTCACATTGCAGTTCAACTGTTAAAATAAACTGCTAAAATTGCTAAAATATGTTTCTTAAGTTCTGAAGTTTGAAGTTTTGTCTGCCTCCATTTTTACAATACAGAAAACAATATGGTGCTGTCTTCCTGTTTACAAACTTTTGATTACAGTCAAACAGGGCATTGAAATATGTTTCTGATGACAGTTTAGAAACAGGCAATACAGTAATAGAATTTTAGTTAATAACTGATCAGCACTGCCTAGTTTTACTGTTTGATCAGAGTTTGGTCTGAGTTTCGAGAGAGACCTACTCCATCTCACTCGCTTGATCCGCTTCAGTGCTCTTTATGCCTGTGGTGCAGAGGTTTGAGCAACAGCCCTCAAGAGCAACAGCCCTTGTGCGAAAAAAAAAATCATCCGGTGGATATGAGCTGGGAGATGAGGGGATTCCCTAAAAACACAGGTTGTCGCTCAGGTGTGGTGCCTTAAATCTTGCGTCAGTGTACTTTCAGCCAAGAAGGAATGACTGAAAGTCAGCACTCAGCTGTAATTGCCAATGTTAATAACCACACACCAAGCAAGACATCTTGGCATAGTCATGGACTCAGACCTGAATTTCAATACATATATTAAGACAGTCACAAAGTCACCCTACTATCACCTTTTTAACATATCAAGGATAAAAGGCCTTAAGTCTGCTGAAGACATACGCAGGGACAAGTTTTTTTCCAGATCCTGCTGAGACATGATTACTGTAACAGTGTCTTTGATTAGAAAAAATCCATCAGACAGCTGCAGCTGATTCGGAACGCTGCTGCTGGAGTCCTCACTAAGACCAAGAAAGTGGATCACATCGCTCCAGTTCTGAGGTCTTCACACTGGCTTCCTGTCTGTCAGAACTTCAAAATACTGCTGCTTGCTTACAAAGCTCTAAATAGTTTAAATACATTTCTGACCCTTTGCTACACTATCACCCGACAGGTCTGCTTTGTATCCCCAGAGTCAAGACTAAACACCCAGAAAACTGCAGGTCTGCTGCAGCTCTCACTTCTTTTAAATCAAGACTAAAGACTTTTCTGTTTGCTGCTGCCTTTTATTAAATCAAATATTTATTCATTCCTCACACTGCACTGTAATTTTTATTGTTCCGTTTTTTATTGATTTTAACTGCACTGTAAATTTTATTCTTGTATTTTATACCTGTCTTAATCTCGTTTTTATTTTCTACTCTCTAGCTCTTTAATGATGTGTTTAATTGTATTTAAATGTCCTTTGATAATGTGTTCCTTTTACACTTCTTACACTTGTCTCGATGCTTTTGATGTTTTATGTAATGCACTCTGAATTGCCTTGTTGCCGAAATGTGTTACATAAATAAACTTGCCTTGATGTGAGTTTTTGTCAACTTGCATTGTTGTCTCGCCACATTGTGGATAAGTTAGCAAAACTCTAACCTGAAAAATTGTTTCCTAACCTAATCTTATCTTTGCCTTTACCCAGTATTAAACCTACAGGAGAACATAAACTAAACTGTACTGAACTTTTTTTTTTGCTTAGATTTTTGTTTGTACTGCTGGTACTGCTGCAACTACAACTAGACTTCCCTGCAGATTTTCAAATGACTTTTACCTGACTGTTGATAGATTCTAACAGTGACCACTATAACACTGGAACTGGAAAATATGTACAATTAAATTCTGTTAAAATATATTGACATTTAGATGGAGTGAGTTATGTACAACAACAAAAATCTCCTCAGAGCCCCCCTCTGAGGAGATTTTTGTTGATATCAGTGTAGTATCTCGCAGGGATATGGGCTATCATTTGTACAAGACTCAATCTTAATCATGGAAAACTCATGAACATGCACTCAGAGCACAGGCTGAGTGGGCTGAGATGGTCACAGAGCCCACATTGGAAAAGTTTGCCGAGAGGAAGTTTTTTTTTTTTCCCAATAAGCCCTTCCTTGCAGAAATCTATCAAGTTTAACCCCAACCACAACTTTTTCCCCTCACCTTTACCAAAGGCAAAGTTCTCCCTGCTGCTCACAGGGGTTTGCCAGGACTGCTATGTCCTGGAAAATGGGAAATGGGAAAACCCATCCAGGTAAAACCTCATGTTTTTAGGGAGTCCTGGGAAATGAGCAGGTAAATCTGGCCACTGCCAAGAAAATAGTTCATTTACACATACTACACACACTGTTGTGATACAAAGCTGGTTGAAAATCGGCAAAGTGTCCCTTTAATTTTGCACGTGGACATGTGAACAATTAAGACTTGTAAAACTAAAAACTGCTGGTGAAACACCTCTAATGAGGCTCCTACACAATTATCACTTACAACACGCCATAAATAACACCTGGTGTTTGCATATTGCATAAACAAAACAAACAAAACAAAGAGGGAGTGAACACAATGGCATAAGGAATTCATAAGCAAAGAAATAATGGCACTGTACTTTTTCTACTCTGTCAGGAAGAATAAAAAAAAGTTGTGTAGTCCCTCGCTCTCTTCTCTCCCACTGCAACTTCTGAGACATGTTTTCCCACTCTCTGTGTCTGTGTAATTGCACTTCACTCTCAGATGCCTCTCAACATATTTGATGCATTGACAAATTCCCCCTTTCAGTGTTCTCATCATGGCTATTCCCTGGAAATGTACAAGAAAGAGGAGGAGGCAGGCACAGAAGACAAGCAGAGACCAGGCCCGGCTTCCCTGATGGGTTGTACCACATCGATTGACTGGTGAAATATATCTCATATCATATAAAACCAGCTCAGGGCCATGATATCTCTTTAGGGAGAAAACTCTGGGTCTCCCAAAGGCTTCTGGAAAACAATTGACAAGATGCAGTGCTGCTGCTGCTGCAACTGAGAAAGCTGAAACGGTCGCGGTAGACCTGCTGCATGTGTTGTTTTTATCCAAGGTTGCAACAGCACCAGGAAAGGGTTGATTTCTTTGATTTATAGGCAATTAAAAGTGGCTTTAAACATGATTTGTTTTATTCCAACCCTCTTGCACCATCAGGGGAAATATCTCTTAAAAAAAGAAATTCCTCTGGTTTTCATATGATGTATAACACATGGGCCTGGGAACAAGACAGACAGAAAAGAAAAACCCTCAGGAAAAATGATGTGATGGTGAACTCACATTATTCAGATTTATTTATGATGGTGACACTTAAACAGTCAACTGTGGGTCTTTTGTTCAGGGTTCCCGTGGGTCCTTGAAATCCTTGAAAGTCTGTGAATCCTAGGGAAAGTTTTTTGTAAATAGACATAATGGGCCATTGAATGTGCTCGTATTTATATATTTTGTGCAAGAATAGAAATTCTCTGTCTCTATTGCTCAGCTTACACAGTGTATTGCTTTGCTGTGCCATGCTTGAGAAGGCAAAAGACCACATAGTCTCAATCACTGTAAGACAGCACAGTTGACAAGTATTCACGCATTCAAGCTTCTCTCTCTTTGTCGCCTGTGAGTTCCTGAAAAGCCTGCTAGTTCTCATTATAAAAAAATCTCAGTGTTGTGACAATAATCAACCTTACTCCCTGTCTCAAACTTTGCTGTGATGGCCTGGAAAGTCTCTGAAAAGTCCTTGAATTCAGTATCTAAGAGGGTGTGGTCTGCTTTATATTTTAGGAGTGTCAGGATTGTGCACTGTAGCCTCACAGCAAGAGGGTTTCAGTTTCAAACTCGCTTGGGCCCTTCTGTGTGGAGTATCTCCCTGTGTCTCAGGCCCCACAGTCCAAAGACATGCAGATTAGGTTAATTGGTGACTTTGTCCATAGCTGTAAATGTCAGACTCTAGTTTCCCGGCTCAGCGCAGGGTGGTGCAGGGTGGCGAACCCTGCGCAGAGCTAGTTTCAAGCAGCGCAACCCAAGGCGCGCTCAGTTTGGTAGTTTGGCAGACCGAGGTGCGCTGAGATGGGTGTGGCAGCGCAGCTGGGGGAGGTGTCGACAGATGGAGCTTGGTGCAGTGACAGTTTCGTGCCAAAAGGCTTTGCCGAAGGTGCGCTAAAAGCTCGCCAGCTGAAACCAGGTCTACTGTCAGCACAGGCGGAGCACAGCCAGTGTAAGCTGAAGTTTGGCTGACCGGGGGACAGTGCGCACCCGTCACCAAAACCTCACAGGCAGGCTTCCAGAATATCAGGCACATTAACGATGCAATAAACACCCAAAAAACCACTATTCAATGCAACTATCTGCAATCAGCACATAAATGTATCTCTATATTGACTGTCCCGTCACATCTGATGTCAGATCAAAGGGGATTGGCACCGTTTGGCACGTTTGGCACACGTAATGGAAACCCAACCTGATTTGATTAACACAGCTGCAAACTAATGAGTTCACATCCCTCTCAGCCAACCACAAACAGCCACAGCATCAGATAGGGAGTATATATTCAGCATTTGCCATCTTAGAAAAGAAACAGAGTGAGACTGCGAGAGAGAAAGAGAGAGGATGCGCGCGTGCACAAGAGAAACGCAACATTGATTTACGATTGTGGTGACCTCCTCCCAGGCTACCTTTGCATCATCAGCCCGTGGAGGTCTGCTTGCATTTCCGTATATTCGGACACTGCAAGCTTGGACCTCCCGGACCAAAACATCAGTTTCCTCCTGGAAGAAGTTTGGCTGTCTGACGCTGCTGCTCTCTTCTGCCATAGAGAATTGAGTAAACTCTCATTATGCCTTCGTGCAGCGCATTTAAGGGCGAGGAGAGGGGCTCATCTGATTGGTGAGATGTGTGTAAAACCCACTCCACGCCTTCTCTCCTCCCTCTTTCCGACTTGCGCAGGTAGGAGGGACGGAGGTGGGAAAGAGGAGTAGCTGCGCCAGCGCGCACGGTGTGCCAAACTTGCAAAATCTGCCTGGCCACACCCAGTTGGCGAAGCGCAGGTGCGCTGCGCCTCCGCCTCACCTGGTCTGTGGAACTAGAGGCCTATGTGTCAACCTTGTGATAGTCTGGCGACTTGTCCAGGGTGTACCTTGCCTCTCAGATCCAGCACCCCCAGCCCCCATCCACAACCCCTAAAGGCAGATTTATACTTGTACATCAGCTCTATGCAGAGCCTACACCGTAGCCTATGCACGTGGCCTACGCTGCTGAGAACATTTATACTTGTGTGGTGGTGTGTCTGTGTCATTCTGCAGTTACACCTCCCAAACACTAGTTGGTGGTGGGGTTTCTGTGAACTGTTGTAAAGTTTAGTGGATTCAAATCACACCCAAAACACGCTTAAAACATGGCTTAATAGCGTTATATTATTTCTTATGTTATTGCGGCTAGCAGAGATTTCCTCTACTCATATGAAGCCACGGACAACAGCAACATTTAACAAAGGTAATGTTACAAACTTTGGCTCCATTACAGCTCATAAGGTTCACCAACAAAACAACTGTCCTTTTCCAAACACGTTTTCCAAACAAATATAACATGCTAACATTATTAGCACAAGCCTATGGCATTTTACATTGTATATATTAGCCTAGCAACTAGTGAAGAGTTCCTGTACTCATAGAGCCAGAATAAATCACACACAAGACTTGAAATGGAGGCGTTATTGTCTTCACAATCTATTGTTTCTTATCTCGTAAATTAAAGTAAATAAAAGCTTAGTGTCCACTGAGGGAAATTAAACAATAACTTAAAAAAATAAAACAATCACTATCCAGCCTTCAACACCACATTGGCACTGGAGTGATGAAAAACCTTAAGGACCACACTAGTATTTTTGCACAACCTAGTAAATCCTGTTTACAAATTACATTACTGACAATCATTTTCCAACTCATGCAAGTGTCATTTTAATTTAAATGTTTTTTTTCCCTACCTTCCAGGAGCTCATTGGTTTCAGTTCATTTTAGTGAGCAATCAAAATCAAGTAGCAGAGACTTGAAACTGGCTCAACACCTGCTAATGTATCATAATGAAACACATGTCTGCACTGGTCTTTGTTATAACTTCATTTTAGAGTTCTAATAAATGTGCTGACACATTTACTGCTCATTCATTCACTCTCCTGCCACCACTGCTCAGATGAGAGAAAATGAGTTGCCTTCAGCTCAAAGCAATGAGCGCAACGATAGAAAGAAAGTGCTGTGAGGACTTCTCAGTGTCTACTTGCTCTATATTGGTGAAGTTTGTTGGAAATGGGATGCAGCCCAAAAGTATTGCCAACTTTGTTGTTGATTAATATTTCACAGTAAATAGTCTACTTAAAGTCGAACAGGACAGGACTCGTTGTAGTCAATATGCAAATACAAGATTCTCTGTCTCAAGTATCAGGTATCTAAAAGGAAGGTATAAATGAAGTAGTGGAAGTAGGATTAGTGCATAAACAACACAGAGGTTCATATTGGGTATACAACTCCAAGTCCAAAAAACCATCCATGTTTAAAATGTGGAAAAAAAGAAACATTAAGCAATGATTTATAAATCTTTTTCGACCTATATTCAGCTATAGTCAATATATATTATATTGAATACAGTACAAAGACGAGATATTTAATGTTTCAACTGATAAACTCTTTGTTTTTTTGTACACACTCATAAGAGTTGGGACCAAGGTATGTTTACCACTGTGTTACATCACCTTTTATTTAGCAACACTCTAAGTGTTTGGGAACTTCGAAGTTTGAAAGTGAAATTTCTTTCTCAAGATTTACAAGCAGCCCCCACAAAATCTTCAAAGTTCAAAGACTGTCTGTGTGGAGTAACAGGCCAAAATCCCACCTGAACAGTGTGAGAGATTTGTTTCTTCATACAGGGAGCGCCTTGAAGCTGGCATTGCAAACAAAGGTTTCAAGTATTACATAAATTTCAGGTAGTTTTTGACATTTTTTCCTGTTTCATTCTACTTTATAGCTCATATTTTTATGAGCTGAAATGTTACAAATTCCTTTCTAGTGTAGTGTTATGAGTTGATACCATAACCCTAACCATTGAGTCACAAATTTGATGACTTTGGACTCGATTTCACAAAATCAAAACAGACTTGTAACTCCACCACCACCGACTTGTGACTTTTAAAACTTTTGACTTGAAAATACTTGATACCTCTCCTCAAACCCAAAGATAGAGAAGTATTTTAATTAAAAAGTGTGCCACAAATCAGTTAATATCCCTTCATTTGCTAAATCAGCCAACATTAACGCTGTTGATTCCCAGCAAGTGAACACTTAATTCCCCATCAAGTCAGATTGCATCAAAATCTGAAGTTGCAAAATGCACAGTAAGTCATAGCTAATATTAACATAGTTAGCAAGCTATTTAGCTTATATCCTTAGCTTATGTTAGCATCACAGCTAAGTACATTTTTACCAAAAATTTTTAACAACTTTGGTAAAAACTTTAAAATTTAAAAAGCACTCATATTTTTGGGAAATTTGACATTATATTTTTTAAAGAGTACATTATGACTTGTTAAGGACTCTTAAGTCAAAGTTTAGGACTCAGGGCTTGACTTGGGACTTGTCAGTCTTGATTTGGAACTTAACTTTGAACTTAAGTGCAAAGATTTAAGACTTACTTGTGACTTGCGCCACAGTGCTTGGTCCCACATCTGGTTAACTTCAGTGTCTGGCCTACATTTCATGTCAATAGCTGCATTGGAATTTTTTTTTTTTTTTTTTTTTCTGGGAAAAAAAATGTGACAAATACTTATTTCCAGCACTGTATTTGATTTGCAATTTCCACTGGATTTTTATTTTTATGCACATTTTAGACAGAAATCACAACTTTTTTGGAATTATGGTTGGGTATACTACCATTATTATGGGAAGCAAAATAAGCAATTTCAGCATCATTTGATAATAAGTAGATCGATTTATTGTATACAAATGCAGAAAATAAATAGCCTCATATTTTTTTTAAACATGAGGTCCTCTATCATAAGGATTTATTTTTAAAGATATATTCCCCTAGGACTCCGACAGTCTCAGGGTAGCCTGTATAAACCATGTTTGGAGCTAGCCCACTGACATTAATGCCAATCAGTATTCATGGGACAAGTACTCATGTCTTTGCTGTCAGAAAAATTTGCTGAGATACAAGAAACTCTCAAGAGCCATTAAAGCGTGACATTCACCAAAGAGTCGATATGTGACAGATTGATAAATGAACAAATTATCCACCTTCATCCACACTGGACTGTTGTCATAGTTAACCATCAAATATCAAAACATATCTATTTCATTCTGCTGGCTGTCTATAGCATCAAAGTCAAAGGGATATTGTAATTGGATGCTGATGTAGGCCAATATTAATCATCATTTTATTGTCAGGCTCAGCAGTGAAGTGGGCAGGGCTGCCCTGTTTGGTCCAAGATGGAGTATGCAGAGGAGAAAAGACCAATTTTCACGTCGTGAATGGAAAGTTCTCTAAAGCAGTTTGGAGTGATTTTTCATCAATCATGGCACATTCCTCCTGAGCTGGGAATTGGGGGGAAAAATGAGAGAGAGAGAGACAGCGAGGAAAAAGGGTTGGACCACTCTATTACCTGAGCGCACTTCACTGTGAATAATGATGTATGACATAAAAGCACTCAAGAGTTTCTTTAAAATGTTGCCAGCATTGATCTACAGCTTCAGTCATGGGATAACACACATTTAACATTTAGGACACCCCTGGGTGAGAAGAGGAAAACATCATGCAGCAGCTCCGCCTTTGGTTCATCAATAGAATAACAAAGATTAGAACTATTTTTCCAAAGATATTCTCTTTATTATATATTAAACAAAACCTCAAACATCTTTTCTCTCTGAAAGTGATTTGACATTATGGTCACGTCCTCTGACTCCCTCCACACCATTTCTTTTGACTTATTTGATAATATCAAAAAAAAAAAGAAAAAAAAAAGCCATATCTATGATGCAATGTCAAGCAAATCTGCTCATTTGTCTATCTCACAAAAATCTCCACAGTACAAGTTTTGATGTGTTTGCCATCAATATTTTATAAGTAGGCCCTTAGGATTTTTTTTGTCTGAACTTCACACTGGCTTTTTCCAAACCACCCAAGGTCAAATGCTCGCTTGTATCAAGGACGTTCTGCCTGAGAGAATCCGCCCAGACCACTGAAATAAACTGACATCTTGTGGCAGACTAACAAATTGTGTGAAAACATTAATATTCTGTCTGTTAGTTTCAGCGTGGGAAAAAATGCTAAGTGTGTCCAGCATTACATCTGTATATTGGCAGGTCAATGCGCTTGCACTGTGCTCCAAGGCTCTCTCACAGTTCTGTGGTTATGCAAAGCAACAGAGTGCGTGTGCACTCTGCAGCACAGTGGGTTCTGTACCTGCAGGTCTTTTAATGAATAATTGAATCATACACCATATATATTTCTCTGTTAATATGGAGAGAAAGAAGTTCTTACTGTTCTACTGCAACTTTAATTTTGTCATGACATAGTCAAGTGATAACCTGCAAGATAATCATTCATACATAACACAACAGAAGTCTCTAATGTAAATTGCTGATTACAATCACATCATTGTTAGGTGCATACATGACAGTCATTTACCTGAAATGTGCAGAGTAAAACAGCTGCCCATTACAATGACTTTTCTTCTAACATTCCGGCCTGTAATGTTAAAGATTGTATTCCATAAGTCGTTAATAAAAGCGTTTCCACATCAGTAGACTTTCAACATGCTAATGAGATTTAAATATTCACCCACTGACCTTCTGGCGTGCAACTACGCTGGTTCGAGGGCTCCCGCAATGTGTAATTGCTGTAATTCAAGGCCTGGCAGAGAGCTTCATGTCACAGCAATTATCATTTACCACTCGCATTAATATGCATTACTCATTCATTGTACAGTTGGTCAGTGTACCCTTTGCACTAAATGGTATACCACTTATACTGTATGTGAAAGGTTTGGAAAGTGCAGAAGAGACTGGAAATATATATACAAAAATGTGATTGCTCAGTCTGAATATACATATGTGTATTTGGATGCAAATATACTCTTTTCTTCATTGCATTAAATTAAATTGGTATAATTCAAGCAATTTTCTTTGAAATCAACAGATGAATATGATTCTATGTGATTATGATTCTCTTATGCTGTTTGAAATGATCTGCTTTGCTCTATTGTTTGTGAGTAACACAACAGGGTTTTGAATTGTGGCACCTTGAAGATGAAAGGAGATCACGGCACATATATAATTTAAAATGGCACTGGCAGATTTACCTCTCAGAATGTATAGTCATTTTTGGAACAATGGGTCCCTGATTTCAGAGTGAGGTAGTCAAAGGCATTTCTGTCCCTGGATTGACAAGTATTTCATCAGCTGTAGCTGGCTGCCTAATTAAACTAATGTCTCATGAGTTGATTGAAAGAATCAGAATCTTGCAAAAAGGCTACATGCATGATATTGTGCTAAATGACTTGAGGATGAAGCTGGATGTCTCAGAGGAAAAAGTCCGTATCATTACCAGCTGATGATCCATCAATGATCCTCTAGTTCTCATGTCACAGTGTGGGACTAGTTAATCATTTTATCATACAGAAACACTGACATGTACCTTAACTATCAGTGTCTGCACTCACTGTGTGCAGAGCAGATACAGGGCAGAGACAGAGCAGAGGAGAATAGTCTGAACTGAAGTTAGTTTTTAGTGTGCATGCGTGCATGATCCAAGATAGGTTGTATTCATGTTTCCTTTGTGTTTTAATTCAATAATTGTGGTTGGTTTTTGCATGTTGTCAAAAGATAAAATTATCTGACTGTTTTAGCCTTAATTGGCTCCTTAAATCTCCAACCAGTCAGGGGAGCACCACATGGAAGGCAATTTATAGCAGTTATTTGATTGTGTGCTCCAGTTGTTGTTTTAAATATTTTGTGGAGTAATGCGCCCTAATGTGCAGTGTTTCGTATGCAGTGATTTCAGTATCTGCAAAATGAAGTTTTACTGTGATTTTATTAGTGAATTTAAAGGGCCCCACAATTTTCCAAAGGCCTTAGTCTTTATTACATAAACCTTTGATGTTGCAAGAGAAAGAGCCTGCAGGATGGGGACTAACCAATGCTTTTCCAACAAGTAGATAATGCAGGTAATTTTGATTGGTGCTCTTGGAATCTTAGTGCCAGAATGTACTCCAGAATAAGTGGTCTCTATTCTACTGTCTGATCACAGTGGAAATTAAAAGTGTTAATAGCTGTTCAGAACGGCCACACTGGAAAGCAGAGTGAAAAGTTGCCCATTATAGAGAGGAGGGAGACGTTTGAAAATGTGCACCTTTCTTCCCATATTTAGACAGTCTCTCCTGTAAGACTTTCACAGCACTGCTCTGGGATGTTCACATTAAAGCTAACAGAAATAGTTGTGTGAAAAATGCAAAAGAGAGCTTGAAAGGGAAGTCCAAACTCTGGCTCCTTCTCAGCACTACACAGCTGGTCAGACAGTGTGATGTGGGTGTGAAGGTGGGTTAAAAAATTTAGAGAGGATCTGGATCTGTGTTGGATTTAGTGGCATCTGTCTATGAGGATACAGTCTGCAACCAACTAACCAACTTTTCCTGTGTGTTGAGCATGTAGGAAAACTATGGTGGCTGACGCGAAAATGCAAATGGCCCTCTATAGAGGAAGTGCTTGGTTTGTCCATTCTGGGCTAATGTAGAACGACATGGCAAAGTCAATGGAAGATGACCCGCTACATATGTAGATATGACGGCTCATTCTAAGGTAACAAAAACACAACAGTTCTTAGTTTCAGGTGATTATGAACTAATGAAAGCATAGTTATGAATATTATATTCCACTTCTGCCAATATATCCACTAAATCCTACAAACTAAACATTTAAACTTCATCAAACCCAGTAAAGAGCAGCACAGAGCTGATACCATTGCCTTAAATTCTGATATCACCAACTATTCAGTGGACAGGCTAGTCATCAACAGGGCTTGTATTGTAACCTGTATGTTTGTGTATGAGCCATGTTTTTGGGAAAGCTGCGATCACATGACCAATTCGCTTAATGCGTTAAGAAGGAAGTAGTCTGTGTGAGGAGACAGATTGGGGCAGTGGATGGGTCACAAAAACCTAAACCTAATCTACACAACTTTATTTGCCTAACCTTAAGAGGCCTGGCATTGTTTCTTTCACGCCCAAAGTAACTTTATGCTAGGTACGTAATGTCATTGGTAATTTGTTAGACATCATACAAACCACTGTATGAGCAACTGTCTTGCTGAGCTATGATCAGACAATCACTGTTTGAGGCTGGAGTTTAGCAGACGGCCGATACTTTTCTTTTTCACCCAGTGACACAAAGTTAACGTTTAACTAAGTGGTGTAAAGTGCAGAGTAGGGTAGAATTGCATGTTATTGGGTCAGATCAAGGCCAAATGGATAATCCGTAACAAAACTGAATCCAGGTAGGTGACCTACAGTTTAGATCGCAGACACAATATATTAAGGTGAAATCATTCACCTGAGACAACTGTCATAATTTCAGTAGTTTTGCTGAGTCAGTGTTGGCATGAGGTGAGGTACACTTTATTAATCCTAGAGGAAAACTGACTGGCATGAAGGACAATGAGACCCAGCAATGGAATGAATGCCAAATGCCAAATGTCTGACTTCATTGCTATTTGGGGAGATGGCACAATTCAGTCAAAACTGGAAGGCACATACTGTACTTGAACTAAAATATGATGGAAACGGAAGCAGATGTGTCAACTTTTGTTATTGTTGCTCTGCACATGCTTGTCTTCCAAATATTGCTGTCAGTTTATATTAATATTGGATATGGGCCACATCCAAGACTACATATGAGCAGCAATTAAGAGCTGTGCATAAATTGTAGAGCTGCAGTGTGGCTCTTGTGAACAGCAGGAATAGTAATTTACCCACAAGCCCTCTGGGGCTCCTTCTTCAACTGTTTTTGCCTTTCTCACTTAAGCAATATATTTTTATGCTAATGAAACTAAAGTAAACTAAAGTAATGGATTTGACATTATATTGATTTTGAGTTCAGGGCCAAAGCCATTCACACAAATCTAGTTTTACTATGAATCACCAGGTCTGAATACTGTGTAAAATAGAACACTGTCAACTTAATGAGGCAAATATCCAATAAAAAACTATGAGTTTTGGAGATGAATCACTTGATAGGTTTTAAAAACACAGTAACATTAAACATTAATTCTACTTTATGCTAATTATGATGATGAAAAACAACAATTTGGCATAAACTAATACTTTATATTGTAGAAGGCACAGTGAGTTTAACATCACAGATGGGCTAATGGCACTGGAGGCTGAGGTCGCGCTATAAAGAAAATGAATTCTTTGTATTTGTGTTTGATTGCCACTGAGAATTATTCTGCAGCGAGACCAGTTGGACACTTCCAGGTGTTATGATTCTTAATTGACCTTCAGACTGACTTTAAATCGAGTGATTTTTTTTAAAGTTGCCTGAGGCTAACTATGCATATTCTCTCATGTAAAATACAAAATAAAAACATTTAAAATGATTAGGAGATACCATACAATTGTCCATACATACATGTTGCATTGCCCTGTTTTCTGTCTCTCATATAGTATCATCATAAAGCATGTTTAAATCTAGAAAAGAAAAAAATGATGAAATGAAAAAATATATATATTTTTACTTTCACTGACGACTGCTACTCTGAGACAACTCATTTGTAAATATAAATAGATTTATTAAAAAGTGAAAACACTTTGATAAAGAGAATACAAAACTTTTAATGATGTTTCTGTTGAATGTTTAAAAATGCTTTACTGATGTTAAAAGAATATTTCACCCACAAAGTGTCCATTTGAATAACATTACTCACCCTGTGTTACGTTTTATCCCTAAAGAAAACTTGTTTTTTATTTATCTATTTATTTTCCCATGCCTCAACAGTGAATGGAAAATCCAAAAAAGGCAAACATTCTAAATGATTTGAAGTAAACGGGGTTGGTGTTAACATCTGTTTACAAACTATCACACAACTAGTGTAGTATAATCCAAGTCTCATCTATCCAGTTGTATGCTTGGTACCCTGAACATGCATTTTTGCTAAAACAAAACGATTTAAAACACAAACAGTCTCATGGACGGCCTGGAGACACTCAGGGTAGACTGAAGGTTTTTATATTGTAACGTTTTAGCAATGAATTTGGGAAGTACTGAGCACACGACTGGATAAATAGGACTTGTACCCCTTTTCCACCAAAATTTGTATTTGTATGCAGCTTTTATAAACACAGGAAAACCTACCAAAAATAGGCCATAGACTCTTTGCTTAGGCCAGTAGACTAGAGTCGTGTACACGGCTCTGCAGCAGACGACCATGCCTGTTTTTTTTTTGGTTTGTTTTGTTTCTTTTAACTGATATGTCACGTTCAATGTCACAGACAGTCCAGAAAACAGGTTAGTAAACAACAGAAAGCACCATGTAAGCTGGTGAAAATGTTACTGTGGTTACTTTTTTTTTCATTTATCTCTTACTAATTCAGTCTTTATTTCAAACTCGGTGCAAACTAATTTGGAACAATGGTAACGGTGCAAAGTGAAAGGGCAAACATTAATGCATTCACCTGGTGTTATATTTTCATCACTGCTAATCAGAGCCAGTCCCAATAAATACCTGTGACTGTTGCAGAGTCATTTGATCCAGGTGTAAACGCTGAATGTAACCTTTCCCATCACATACAAAAGCCAGATGCTACCAGGTGTTAATGTTTTTGTTTTGTTTTGTTTTTCTTCAGGTGGATATTAAGAATATTTACCTTTTTTGGATTCTCCATGAAGGCGTGAAAGGAAAACAAAGTTTTCTTCACAAATTCAAGCTTACATGCTGTGAGTTACTAACCTACAAATGGTCATTTTTTTAGGTTAAGGGTTCTTTTAACAGAAGAAAATCCCTCAAATATTTTACTATCCATTTTATATGATAAATGAGGAAATGTATACCTTAAAATGTCTGCTCTGTTACTGTGCACTTAGTTACCCTACAAAGTAACAAGGTTTCCATGTACAATTACAGATGGAATTTTGTTAGAAACTATGAGTATTAAATCATGTAGAAATGATTCATACAAATCATAAATATATTTTGTGAGTACCTAATTGGACAACAATGGTGGCCATAAGAGCATGATTGAAACATGTAACAATAAGCAGCCTTAATTAGGAAACAAGCCAAGACAACTTCATTGTACTGTGAAAAAAATGGATAAATAAAAATTAACATTTTAATTTCATTTACTTGTTAAATTTTTTTAAAAAATGGACTAAATAGATAACGCAAATTTTACTGAAGCAATTCATTATGGTGCTTTTTTTTTACTGCAGCACATCATTAGTTAGGTTGCTGCTCCCATAATGGATTGTATCAGTTTTTATTGTTTGCGTGAGCTTTTTAAATGAGCCTCAGTACATTTTATAATCACAGAAAATTTAAATGAAGTTCAATCTGGAGTTATTGTTTGAAATGCATTGTGTTTTTATGCATATCTGTGCACCCTTTTTTCTTGCAGTAGTGATAGCTCTGCTTTTATTCAAATGTGGGAGGAAAAAAAAGTTTGGCAATTGAGCATTTTAGCAATTATTCCAATAAATTTACTCTGTATGAGAAGTAAAGGATGAGTGAAAGGGGAGAGGCTGATTGTGCTTTGCCCTCTGCTTCATTCCTGTCAAGTTTAGCTGAAACTACCCTACTTTTTTTTCTAAATCTGTTTGGGTAATTTGGAATGTGAAAGCATGAAAGCAACATCAATAATCACTTATCTTTACAAAAGATCACATGTGAATGCACAATGTCTTTATTGTGTGAATCACTGCCATGTAACTGTAAATCATGCCGGTTTATCCAGCAGCAAATTCACAAATCCCAGAAAAATGAATTAAACCTAACAATAAACATGCTCTGCCCTTGGCAGCAGACATGAAAGGCTGTATTTCCATGCGTTTAACCTCTGCAGGGAACAAGAACATCAGTTTCCTCTTCGAAAAATGCTGGCCCTGACTGCCATCACTCCAAAACACAGTCTGAGTTAGTGTTATGAAAGGAGCTGATTTAATTGCAATTAATACATTTGTTAATGATGCCCTTTTTTTTATAGTGTCACCCAGTTTACAACTTTGCTCCAAGTTTGTCTTGTGTGTCTGGCCACTAATATACTCAAGAGTCACCACATTTTGAATGGTTTAGTAACCCCTCTGTGCTGCATCGGCAACAGGACTCAGCCAGTCTACTGTTATACTCAGTGTGGCAGAGTATCATCATTTTTAACGACAAACACTACCAGAGTCACAGTTATTGGTGGCTCAGGGTTTTGTGCCCTGCTTACAATGGTTTCTGACTGCCAAAAAGAAAGGAAATTATTGCTCAAAACCAATTCACTGAGGCAGAACTTCCTCCAATCTGTGTATGGCTGGAGTAAGGGTCTGCTATCCACAGTGAAGGAGGAAGGATTGTACATTGCCTTAAGAAAGTGCTGCCAGAGAGGCTCAGGGCTAAGCAGCAGTAGCCTTAGAACTAAGACCTACCGTGGGCTCTTCAAAGTCAACATTTGAATTATGCCTTCCTGTCTGACTCACACAATCATATCTCAGGCAAACTGCAGTTCTTCAGATTTCAGTGGATAGTGAAAATAGTCTTCTAAAGTTAGTCTTACCTACAGAACACTGCCAAACATCCCAGACATTACATCTCTGAACTTGAGACGATTCTCTGCCCAAACCTGATTGGGCCGAACCCCACTTGTCGGGTTCAGGCCGGGCACGGCTGTCATTTGTGAAAATTCCCCCTGGGCTTGAGTCTGGTTGGGTTTGCACCAGTTTCCCTTTTTTGTTTGTTTGTTTGTTAATTTGTTTAATGCAGACCTCATAGTTTGTGTGTGGTACTGTCAGGGGTATTGTCTAGGGTCTGGCTTGGAAAGAAGCTATGTGTGTTCATAAAGGGTCAGGCCTGATTTTGGGCCCAATCATAGCTCTACTCTGAACCCAATAAGGTGGATAATTGGTAATATACACCGATCAGCCAAAACATTAAAGCCACTAACAGGTGAAGAGAATAACTTTGATTATTGTGTTCCAATGCATTGTTCTGCTGGGAAACCTTTGGTTCTGGCTTTCATGTGGATACCACCTGACATGTTCCACCCACTCAAACACTGTTGCAGACCAAGTACCCCCCCTCATGGCAACAGTATTCCCCAATGGCAGTGCGCCCCCAGCAGAAAGTGCACCATGCCACACTGCAAACGTCACTCAGGAATGGCCCAAGAAAAGGGGCAAAGACCTCAAAGTGTCAACCTGGCCTCCAAATTCCCCAGATCCCAGTCTGAATGAGCACCTGTGGCACGTGCCATAAACCCACCTCACAACCCACTGGACTAAATGGATCTGCTGCCAACGCACTGGTGCCAGACACCGCAGGACACTCCCAGAGATCCTGTGTCCATGCCTCAACAGGTCAGCGCCAAGTCCAATCCAAGGAGGATCCACCTTGGATTAGGGGTACGTTTAGGGTATTGGCACATCACAAGAATCCTTGAGCAGATTGGGACCTGGGAAGTTTAGAAGCCAGGTTGACACCTTGAGCTTTTTGCTATGCTCCACAGGCCATTTCTGAACAGGTTTTGTAGTGTGGCATGCTGCTTTTTTTTTCTGCTGGGGGTCAAATGCCACTGGGGAGTACTGTTGCCATGAGGGGGGGTACTTGGTGTGCAACAGTGTTTGAGTGGGTGGAACATGTCAGGTGGTATCCACATGAATGCCAGAACCAAAGGTTTCCTAGCAGAACAATGCATTGGAACAAAACAATCAAAGTTATTCACTTCACCTGTCAGTGGTTTTAATGTTTTGGCTGATCGGTGTATATATCATACAGTCAGACTGGTTTATGTTTGTAAGTCATAAAAATTGGTAATTTTATATTATATCCTAGGACAGGTTTTTATTTTGTAAGATAGATATTTGGTCATTTATATTATATATTTACATGAGTCATGTTTGTGTAGTCTCGCTCACCAGACCTTTCTCAAGAAAAGAAAGGTGTGGCTGGGCCGACTCTCACTTTAAGATTGGAGAAAAAAAACGCCCCGGCTGCTTGTATTTCTTTCAACCAATCACAATCGTTCTTGGCGGTGCCACAGCAACGGTGCGCTTGCAAAAATATTGCCAGGGGGAAACAGGTTTTGGTGTAACACGCCCACAAAAATATCACCTACAGGACACGAACCATGGCAGAAAAATGGCTACATCCCCGCAAGATCAAACACCACAAAAGTTAGTAAAGGATGTCTTGAAAAATGCAACCGGAGGTGGTAGGGCGGGACTTCAGCGGGTGGCTCGTTCCGCCCAATGAGAGGTTGATCTATGCAGCGAACTTCCGCCCACTCAGACTATGTTTGTGTGACAAAGTTAAATGGTAATCAAAGTTGTATACTTAGAAAAGCCTAAGGCATAGGTTTATCTATATAGGGAAGCTGCCTGTTTCATTTCACTCAATGACCTATGGAGAAGGGGTGGGATTTAATAAATTGATACTTTTATGATGTGTAAATCAAAGTAACTATGCATTGACAAGTGCTTTTACGTAATGCATTTCATTATTTGTAAATATTACTGTATTGCTGTCTGTCTGTTTGTATGTTAATGTATTTAATAAAATGATTGAAATAAATTTGAAATATCAATAACAATATCAATACCAATATGAAGCCACTCACAAATTTTGCAGTTTTTTGCATATAGCGTCATGTGGCCAACTTGAGAACATTCTGCTGCCACCCTCTCTGATACCTAAACAACAGAATAGGCCCATTTGCACTGACTTTGAAAACAACTTGGATGACCGGCCCCAAAATGACGTATATTGCTGTTCTAATGGTTGCATTTTTAACAAGTTCTTAATATCATAAAATGGTTGTAGTTCTCATTGTAAACTACTCGGTTAGGTTTGGGCAACAAGGCTATGCGGTTAAAACATTAGCCTATGGTAATAAATAAGTAAATTTGTGACTAATGTAATGAGTGACACATTGCATTACAATACAAGCGAAGGGGAAAGAAAGTACTCTCCAATCTTTTAAGCGGTTACGTCTCTGACCAGATTTGTTTACATCATGTTACAGAAGTGCATTTTTAACAGAGTCAGTGTGGACAGAGAGCGACACTTGCTTGGTGTTTAGACATGGTATAAAATTCATATGAGGCATGCATGTCCCATAAACAGATTTTTAAAAAAGTGTGCACAATGCACCTGCCACATGACAATGGTAGAGAAGACGCACAGCCAAGACACCAGTGTGTGTTTTTGGTGTTGAGATGTATATGACATATGACAAATGAGTTTAGCAAGATGATTTTGAAGTATTCCAAATGTAATCTTTAGTATTCAGAATATGTAACTTAGTTTGAATAATCTAATGCAAAATGTTACAAATTATATTTTAGGGCATGTTCAGTAATCTGTAGTGGAATATGTTTAAGTAGTAGTCATCCCAACACTGAGAGTCAGCCTCTGTTTTTTCAGTGAAAAAAAAACAGAATTTTCAAAACCTCACCTTTTCAATAACTAGTAAAAAAGCTGACCATTTATTTTGAAATTAAAATGTAGGGTATAATAATGTCAACGACATTAAAGTAAACATTAAAGTAAAATAATCACAGAACTCTAGTTTATTTTATAAATGTTTTCACCCCACAGTGCCACTTGAATGTACCACTGAATACTGTAGAGCCTTTGTTACAAGAACCAGAAACTGTGCAGTAATGCCTCACTGAAGAAAAGAGCTATTAGAGAAGTGGATATCAGGGATATATGGCTCATCATTATTCCCATGCTATATTACACTAAGGCCCCTAAACTCCCAGTGCCCATCCCCAGAGAACAGTCCTAATACCTCCTCTTCCACAGTCCCTTGACCACAATAATAATGGGTAGCATTTTACCACACAGCATTCTCCAGACTGCAGTTCTTTCAGAATGACTTCCAGTGCTGACTTTACAAGCATTCAAAACACAGACAACCTCTCATTTATCTGTCATAAAACATTTTTTGGACAATAGCAATTAAGATTAGGTGGTTTTTATCCAGAGAGAGGCTTTCAAAAGAGGCTCTTTCCAAGGCTTGAAATGTTCTTTGTCTCTCTTTGTCGCTCTCCACATCTGCCCTCTCCTTTTCTTACACACTTCTTAACTTCGACAGTCATAAGGATGTACTGTAATTGGAGATAAACAGCATTTATCTTCTCTATTGTCCCCGAATAACCCTCTGGCCCATCTCAGGTTTATTAGCCTCTTTATTGCAGGAGTGTGAGAGTACAGTACTTGACATATTCATCTTCCTAGTAATCTTTTATACTGCATTTATAATGATACCACCCCTTGGAAAATGAACTTTTATTCATACCAGCAATTAAGATCTTGTGCAGTTTGTCTTGGCCACCGGGGAATGAAACAACCTGAGGAATCACTCTGCTAATGATGGCCTGTCAACGATGCAGCTGTCTGGAATAAATCGTCAAGATCCCCTCATAAACAGCTATTCCCCCAACATCCAGCACACACAGACACATGCAAACACACGCACACACTTTGTCAAAGTTTGTTGTGCTGCCAACTTTGTACACAAGTTCCTTTTCAAGATGACGGAAGGACCAGACCAAACTGTATTTTTATTTTACTGCAATACCGATGTGAACCATTCACAAAGTATTTAACAACTGACTATTCTCTAAGCCACACTTCCTGCAGTTGCTTTTGCTACACTTGTCAAAATTTCCATTTCAGTAAAGCACAATGTGTGATAACAGTGGCAGAATTACTACCCAAAATTGGCAGCATTTTTGAGCAATGGGTTCATGATTTCACACAGAGTAAACACAAACAAACAAAAATAACTTAATATATAAAAAGCAGGCTTCCCATTACTAGCTGACATCCATGGATTTTATTGACTGAAATGACTGTTGCTATATTTTACCAGCTTTACCTGGCTAGAGAAAGCTAAAACTAAAAGATGTAGCAAGTAAAGCCCAGTTCAGATCAAATATTCACGAGACAAGTTGAAACTGGCGACAATGTGAGCAGACAAGATGGTGTATCATCTCTATTGCAACAACTGTCTATTGTCCTTTCTGATTTCCAGCTTTTCAGTCTTATTCTGTGGCTAAGTATAAAAAATACATATGAGGATAGTGATAGTGAGATATGAAATGACTAAAACATAAACACAATGACCTGAGCCTCAGATGGAGTATATTCCTAATGAATCAGTCACAATAATTTAAAGCCACAGTGTGTAGGAATTTCTCCCATCTAACATTGAAATCATATATTGTATTCAAACAGATGTTTGTTTCAAACACGTATTGCAACAGCTGTAGCCGCTGTGTACCAAAAAGCTATGATAACACTGATGAAACCATGTCATCCGATACTACATGGAGTATTCATTCAGGCTCCTACACAGACACACGTGACGCAAGTTGACAAACCCCCTCCTCACCATGCTGGCTGTGTTTACAACGTAGGACTGTTGGGGCGGGTGTAAATTGAAACAAACCAATCACGTCTTGTCCTTTGACAATTGACAAGTGGCTCAACCTCACACACCTCATCCCTCTCCTCGCATTACTGCGCCACTAACAGCTGTTAGTGGCCAGCGGCACTACTGCCGCGTAACAAAGTCCCACTCTTTGAGCATAATGCAGGATCATGTATTATGCAGCATCACGGGAGACGGAATCCTCGTCGCGAAGAAAGTGCAAAAGGGAATCAAAAAGGCAGCGTGACCGGCGAATTAAAAAAACAAGGGTCAGCATTGGGGTAGCCTTTCCCAGGTGGAGAGAGCTGCTGAAGGAGAAAGGTAATACAATCACAGGCCAGCGGCTAACAGCGGCTAACAGGTAACAGCGGCGCAGTGATGCAAGGAGAGGGATGAGGCTGTTAGCGACTGGCCGCTAACAGCGGCTAACAGCCAACAGTGGCGCTGGCCTGTGATTGCATTACCATTCTCCCTCAGCAGCTCTCTCTACCTGGGAAAGGCTACCCCGATGTGGGCCGTCGTTTTTTTAATTTGGCGGTCACGCTGCCTTTTCTATTCCCTTTTGCGCTTTCTTGGCGACAAGGATTCTGTCTCCCGTGATGCTGCATATGCATGATCCTGCATTATGCTCAAAGAGTGGGACTTTATTCAAATTTGCCGGGGTAGTAGCGAAGCGCCTCTTGCTCCTCTCCTTCGGCTCCTCAGTCACGCAGTGCTAGCCTGGCTCTCAACGAAAACGCCAAAGGCGGTGCTGTATGTCCCTTGCTGGCGGATGTATTCTCAAGATGGCGAAACGTAATGGAACCACACAGACGACTTACCCGCACAATGTACAAACAAATCCAAAATTCTCCTTTTACGAGAATAAGTCAGATTATTGGTGGAGGTAATAGTACACCAATGATGACATATTTATGAATGCAGACATCAATTTTTGCCAATAAACAACTGAAAATGTTACACAATGTCCCTTTAAATATCAGTGCCAATCAATGAGACGGACCAGTTCACACCACTGCATCTTTTTCCTGCAGTATTCTAATTTGTTCATCTCGTTGCAAATCTTTGGTCTGAGCTGGGCTTTAAAGAGTCGTATGCACCTATATGATATAATGTGAAAGACAAAGATGATCTGCATATTCCAAGCAATCAGTAATGAACCTCAACGAGCAGCATTGTTCCAGTATTATGGGGTAGGGCTGGTTAACTGTACGGTATACAGAAAAAGACTACTAATTAAAATGTTATTTGTACTGACATAACCCTCAAATGGTTTGTTTGCTTACCACAATAGATAATAGTAGTGTCCACCTTTTTCATGGTAGACATTTTGACAAAAGCAGAGTTGGAATTAATGACATTAACAACAACTGTGAGTTCAGTTTCAGAGTTTGGTCATGTACATGCCAGTTCACTGAGGCTTCATGCAACACTTAAAGAAACAGTCATCTTCAGTGTTAGTGATTCCACGTCCCTTTCTTGCTATAACAATCAAAATGTCTGCCGTGAAAAAGGCCTGACAGCTATGCTGCTGTTTGCATTTTCAAATAATATTCTTCACTTTTACAAGAGATAAGAATATGAGGAGGAATTGGGAAAAAGCAACTCTATCTAACACAATTTGGCTAGAATGTAAACTTCTTGTTTGATATTTTGCTAATGTGATCTGCAATCCTACAAAAGAAAGTAGTTAAGCTACTACTGTAGTTAGATTAGTATGCTAGTTAGCTTCCATTACAGCAGACAAATCATATTATACATTTCTTACACTTTGGGTCTTGAAATGTTGGTTTGTGAAGCCCCCAAACTCTGTAAAAACACTCAGTTTAACTCTTACTATGGCTCTGTGCACACTGTTTTAGCATGTGTAAAAAATAAGGCTTCAAAGGTTTGCTGTGCCCAGTTGTGGTTGCGAAGCTCTCATTGGACTATGGTTTGGGGATTAGCCAACAGTGTGTTCCTTTGAGATATTTTGCTTTGCCACAATTTTGAGTGCAGAAATGTGTTCATGCTGACAAGTATGGCAAAATGCAGTGCACTATGGGTACCTGGATGGTGTACTCACAATGGTTGAAAAATGTAAGTGTTGAATGTTGGACACTTCTTACCCTCAATACTCACCATCTTGGTTACGTAGCAGAAGAGGAGGAACCAAACAACTTGTAAAGTGGTGCCAGGGAAGCTGCAGCAGCTGAACAAGCAAACAAGCTGGTAGATATTTTTGCTGGGTGAAAATCACAGTCAAATGCTGTTTGGTTGCAATTTTCCATTAAAAAGAAATAGTCATGTGCTGCAGTTGTCAGTTCCAGTAAGTGCAGTACCTTGTCTAAGTTCTCGGACTGCGCAAATAAATAGATACTCTATGTACACAGAGAAGCTTTCTAACATACGTATCAGAATTGAAACACAGAATTTGTTTATTTCTGTATATGTTCAAAGCATCTAGCAAATTCTCCTACTAGGGCAAGAGAGCACCCAGCAGCCATAAACCAGGTAATTAACATAATTTACATGATTAAGGACAGCCTGGTGTGTAATCTCCTGATAGCCATTTCCAATGGCGACAGATAACAGGGTTGGCCCATTAAAGATATCACACACAGTGACCACATTATATTTAAAAAAGCAGCGAGTTTAGTTAATTCAACCAGAATTGATACATTTTCTCAGTTTTCATTTCAAATGATCTGAAAAGTAGTAGTTTCAATGTCAGAGGATGCAAAATAATTTAAGACTTCATTTCTCTCCCTGAACAATATCATATGTCAACTCTGATGCCATTTACTCCCATCAGATCTGTTTTGTGATTGTTAACCAAGACCATCCATCTCACACTCATCTCAGCAGCCTTATTAGTCCTTAATTCAGAAAATTTGAAATGTTTAATATCCCAAGATGGATTGTAATGTAGCTTTGTCAGATTCAATTTCACTGATCATATTTAACCTTCGGCCTGCAACTCACTCACAGGTTTGAAGACTGCACTACCATTATCAATTGTTCAACCCATTTTCAGAGGCCTCTCGAAATGAAGGCTCTAATAATTTCTCTCTGCTCTTGTGGACTGAATGGAAATTTCTCATTTGTCATGATTCAGGATGAGTAGTTTCGAGAGGCAGCCCTGTTATCCTCCAGCTTCAGACAAGTTTCTACATTTGTGCTCACTTTCATTGTTCAGTAGCACAAATGGTTGTTGCATTATAGGCAATAAGTACAGCACAGAATGCCCTTTTCCCTTCATTTTATGAAGGAATTTTAAGTGTTTCTGCTAACACATATTGTGTATACTTTGTGTACCTATTCACTGTTGTTTTAAAATAGAATGCAGATCATCTAGTTTTGAGTTTTGAGAGCTGGTTGTAGACCAGTGTGTGATTGGGGAATGGGGTAGTGTAGGGTACTTCTAAACTGCCCTTGAGCAAGGCTCTGAGCTCACAGAAAGTACAATTCATTGGCTATAGCCAGTATCCCCTGGCATTGCACTCAAGTCAGAGGATGCAAATGCAGGAAGTCAACTCTCCCTCATACAATGGTTTGTATGACGTCCTACAAATAAGCGCACCACAAATTATGTTACATACTCAACGTGAAGTTTCAGAGTTTAGGTTTAGGTGAGCAAAGTTACTGTGGTTTGGTCTAAGAAAAGAGACATAGTGAGGACGTACCTAACAATGACTTTAAGGGGCTGTCCACACCAACGCAGGTATTTATAAAACCGTGACTCTTTGCTCATGGTTTGGCCTTTCATCCACATGTAACCGCAGTTTTGGGCCCCTGTAACCGGAGTTATTTGTAACCGGAGTCCAGGGTGAACTTTTTGGAAAAGTCCGGTGTCAGCAGTCATGTGTGGACAGGATAACCACAGTTATTTTGTCTTGTCTCCATTGTATGACATCACAGTGTGCGACGTAAACAGAAAACAGCTGTGTTATTACCCGATCCAGTGTGTGCGAGAGACGATTTGAGGATGGACCTAAACAAAATACTGCTGTTATTTAGCAGCATATCAGCACTTTGTGGCTGTATCATACAACTAACGCCACTCAGTGACATGATGACACAGTGATTCTCATGGAGCTGCTGAGGAATCAGAATTTTCATGGCATGTGTATTACATTGCTTGATAGTGGAATTTGCAGTGTCATGTGGACAGAGGTATTTTTATTACACCGCTCGTATGGACGCAGATTTTTTAAAAACTGGAGGGCAAAAAAGTTCGGTTTTAAAGGGCCAGTGTGTAATATTTGGCATGGTTTATTGTCAATCTGCATCTGAATCTGAATATTCTACCCATTAATATGTTTATACAAGCATATAATCGCTATAAAATAAAATCTGTTTGGTTTTCATAGCCTTATAATTATGCTTTTAGATATATAGCAAGGTCACCATCTTGCGCCGCCATGTATGTACGGCAGACCGAGCGGACCATCCAGCCAGCCAGAGAACGCGTTTCGCGTGTATAAATGAACCAACGAAGACAGCGGAAGGAAGGAAGGAGGAGGAGGAAACAGCAGAGAGTGTTAGTAATTCGTCGATAGAGAGAGTAGTGAAAAGTTTTTTTTAGTTATAAAGTTTGCGAATGGACCACACTTACCACGCAACAGGAGAGAATGAACCCGAACCGTCATCTGCGAGGAAAAGAAGACGCAGCTTCACTCCTTGTGATGCACTCTCTGCGGCGCTTTTCCTCCTGATGATATATCTCCCTAACGATGGAAGCACCAAATCCCATTCTGTGCATTCAGCCTCTCTTCTCGCCCGCTCAGCATCAAACACATGGAGTTCCTCATCTGTATGCTCTGGCTCAAACAGGTATGGCTCTGGATCTGTGTCCGCTACAAGAAACTCTTCAAAATCGCGTTCAAAGTCGTCCATTGCAGCTACTATAGTCCGGAGATATCGCTAGGCTAAATAAACAGCTGAGCTGTGTTTACCAGCTACGCTGTCAGTCAGTGTGCAGGCTGGAAGTTGGTGGAGCAGAGAGGGGAGGGGGGTCCCCACTCGGTATGGTAAACGAGTATGTGTGTATGAAGTGTGTCTGTTACGCTAGAAGAGTCAGAGTTTGGGACGGAGTCTTTTACACCCTGGGGTGTTACCGGAGTTTTTGGAGTGCTCAAATAAACGGGCCTTTTTCCCGAACGCTACTCTGGTCTCCTGCTCGTGAGGGATTCATTACAATATCGTAACATGGCTTAGATTTCTAAATAAACATTGACCTCATCGCTAGATAGACCTACTCCTGAAAAACTCATGCGCAAGGCTTTTTGTCCCTACGAGGCCACTGTCATTTACCCGACGGGAGGGGTGAGCGAGTGAGCCCTGCAATCTAGAATTTGACCACTGATGTCACTGTTTTCAACCCATTTTACACACTGGCCCTTTAAAGATACCCATGCTCGTGTGGACTAGGCCAAAGTTCACTCAAGGTTTACACAGTTCCGAAGACCAGTCTCCTGGGGAAAGTCGGGGGGTGGGGGGGGGAGTCCTGTGGTTTTTTTAATCCATCCAGGTCTCCAATCAACCTTCTGATGGACCTGCTTCCTTTTTTGTTTTTCACCTCCACCAGCACATTGGTCACATGACTGCAATCTTACCAAATGTGGATATGGATATGTGGATTATACACAAATCACTGGCTCAAGATTAGCTAGGAAATTATGAATTTTGGTGCATTTTGAGGAAAAAATACAAACAGTTTATGAGACCAGCCTGAGGAAGTAGTGTACTGTTTATGTAGCAATGCAGATATGTCCTCATAGAACAGTTTATATATCTTACAAAAATGTACATACAATAGTTTGTATGATCTAACGAGTTAGCGCCGCACAAATGACATTACTGTACGTACTTAACATTAAGTATGTCACATTTAGGTATGTAATGTTATATTGTTTGGGTTAAGAAAAAGAAACACTGATGGCATCTTTGGATTTAGACAACAAAACATACGTAGGTTAGGTTCAAGAAAACACAGTGAGGACAAACCTTAAAATAACTCAAAAGTTACATGGTTTCACGTGGCTCTTCTGGTTGCCTGGGATAAAGTGTGTTTGTTTGATCCATCCACCACCCCAGCCTAAGTCCTTATGCAGCCTTTCGATCTTTATATCACTTCCTTAATTATTCCTGTCAGTACATAGGTCACATGATCACAGTAATCCAGATTACGTGGTTTATACCTGATTATTGGTTCATGATAACATAGGTATATCAATTCTGGTGCATTGCTTCTTCCAGGTAAATGTAAAAACTGTGCATGAGAATAGCTTGATGCAGAGAGTTAAAGTTGATTTGAAGGTTGGGTGGTGGATGTGCATGATGTGCATCCAGCCTTCATGCAGGAGACTGGAGTTTGAGTTAATGTTTGCTGAATGTGATGATCTGAATGGGTGAGGAAGCCCATTTGAAGATGGTCATTGTAACCCTACTTAACGTGTGCTTTGCTAAGTTTACAGGTATATCCAATGTCTAAGTTCAATGAGGAGACTGGCATAAAATGAGGCAGTGAAGTACGCAATGACATAACCCAACAACCGGATATGTTTAGGTTTAACTGTAATGTATTTCTGTTCTTTTTCCTGTCTTATTTCTTTTCAGTTAGAAATTATTTCCTTTTAAGTTAGAACAACAGTCTTCCTTGTGTTACTGAATTTACACCTCTACAATGGACATTTTGTTGCAGAAATGTTAAATTTGTACACCTTACGCCGAGCATGAAACAGAATTGCACCTTAAAGAGGCCAAATCTCAACTGGAGAATGATACAAAATTCCTATAACAAACTAATGTATAGTCAAGTTTTACAGAAAGCCTGATATAGCTAACAAAATTATTCAAGGTGGCAACCAAATTTAGTTTAGTTTTAGTGCAATAAGCTTCAAACCCAGTGTACTTTAACCACAGTTGTTTAAATGTTGAGCGCCAAAAAAAAAAAAACAATAACAGCAATCATTTGAAAGAAAACACCCCCTGAGATCTCGGTATAAGGCAAGAAAAATTAAAGTCTTTGTAATAGTTCAACCTTGTTTCAAAAGTTTTGAGAGTTTTTAGAGTGTACTCAAGTTCCTACCACCACCCTTATCAAGGAACTGTCTGTCATGGCTCCCAAGGAGATGAAGAAGATGAAGAAAGCTGAATCCGATCAGTAGTGAAGATGAAGACTGAGGATGATGATGGTGAAGATCTGGTGAGAAGATGGAGATGATGAAGATGAAGACCAGGAAGCAGTGGGACAATGCCGACTCAAGCAACACAGTTCTGTCTGTAGTGCAGTCTCAACAAAAACCAGCCTGCCCAAAACATGCAGAGCAATCATTCAGTTATCCATATTTATCCACAGTTCAGTTGAATTTATTCTCAGGCAATCATCAACACATACTACAGTGCAAATCTCATTAACTATACATATTACTATCATTGCACTTACATGTTTTAGCTTAAAGGGGCAAAAAGCGAAATCGTTTCACCGCTAGGTTTGCTGTTGTGCACTGCCTGTAGACCAAAACAAAGTGTGTCATGAGCCACTCCTCCCTCTACCTCTGCTCTCCAACAGAGGCTGCCATCAGCTACTGGAGTAACTTACAGCTATGGAGCGCTTCTATCATCTCTTCTAGTCACTGAGCCTCGCCTCCATTTCAGCAAATATATTACAAAAATGTAGCCTCGTGGGGAGGCTACATACAATGCTAACTGAAAATGTTAGCCGGGCTGCCGGGCTAACTTACTCACTTAACACAACCGTAATGCCTGACCCATTGATGGGACCGAGCCGCTAATAACTCAAGCTCCAGACATTAACCCATCCCGGTGTTTCCTCCGCAGCCTCCACTTCACCCAGCTTCACTCAGCTGCCCGATATACCCGCTGCTTCTTCCCACTTTAACCTGAATAACAAACCAGGGCTCGGTGCTCCGGTTGGATCCAAACAGAGAGCCGGGGCTAGTTGGGAAGCTAGCGGAAGCTAACTGGCTGTGCTCCCCTCCGGTCATGCTGCGGCTAACACCTCGCCAGCTGCTCCCAACTAGCTCCGGATTGTTATTGAGGTTAAAGTGGGAGAGGAGGCGGATCCCTGGGGCAGCTGAGTGAAGTGGAGCCTGAGGAGGAAGCACCAGTTAGCCCCAGTTTCGTTCCGCTCTCTGCCATTTCATTTCGAAAATACGCGCTGCCATTGCTCACCGGCTGTAGCCTTTTATAGGGAGGGAGGGCCAAGGGCTCTGGGGGGGGAATTCAAATGAACGTACATGAACACGCAGCCGGACCGGCTTGTAAACAATGGGCTGGAGATCAACACAGAGAGAGGGTGTGTATACTCCAGATGAAATTACACCTCTAGTTCTTCACATAGCAATTTTTTAATTCCATCAATCTAGAAATGATGAATTTCGCTTCTTGCTCCTTTAAACATTAATCCTGTCTGTTCACCTTATAGACCAGCCTATTCTGAACATAACAGCCACAACCACCGAACACAAAACACATAAACATTGACCGTTTCTGCCCATAGCTCAATTAACAACAGTAACTTCATATTTTAAGATTATTAGCTCATACTGACTGTTTTTTTTTTTTACACACAATAAAGCAACAAGTTCTCAAGTTTAGCAATTACTCTCAAGGTTAGCAACAACTCAATGTTAGCAACAAGCAAAATGCTAATCGCTCAGCTAGCAGTTAGCTTACCGGAATATTCGATACACACGCCATTTGGACGAGGTCAGCAGCTCCGCGGCGGTTGTAAACTCCTCTTTTAGCTTCCAAAGGATCCTTCCTGATTTATTATCACTAGTTTTCTATTTAATCAAATCGGCTAGGCCGTTCAACCTTCGAGCAACGAGCAGCCTGCTGATGCTGCTGTCTTGCTTGTGTGTGTCTTTCTCTGAGTAAAAAACGTCACACGCACCCTTACCTCCCTCTCTCAGTTACATCACTAGGGGGTGCTATTTGACCATGATTACTGAGGGAAGTATTTATTCTAATACTGTCACCTGTCTGATGACTTTGTTTTCATAATGTCTGTTCAGAATACCAGGCTACATCATGTTTGTAGTTCATCCATGTCAATCATCCATGTGTTTGTGTTGTAGCTGTTAGCTATCCGTTGTAATAGTTAATCTGCGGAAGCCTTCTGGCATTTTTGATGTAGCTTAAAGAACATTATCACCAACTTCTGGACTGGAGCTGAATCACCTCTGATTTGAATGGAACCCGGGAAAAGAAGAAACAATCGTAATCAGATTTAAGATCTGTCCAATGAAGGCGCTTGTGGCTGAGTGTAGTATAAATATATACAGACTCTACATTCAGTGAATGCAGAGTCTGTAGGCAAACCCCGGAGATCTTACCTCCAGAAGAAGAGTGGAAGAGCCCTGGTTTCCGGTTGTAGGCTGTTTGTAGTCGACGTGATATTGACCAATCACGTTTCAGCCAGCTGCAGTTGTTGCCAGGTTAAATGCTCTGTGCAGTGAACTAACGAGGCGGAACATAACTGGTGTCACTGCAAACTCTGAATCTATTGCAATGGTTCAGCATATTTACTTATACAAACAGAAATTCGCCTCCTCTGCCCAAATCAAACCGGAATGCCAAAAAATCAGGGGTCTGCCCCCAGAGGCTGTATTGCCGTCTGCCGAAGTCAGACGCCGAATACAGCCAATGGGTTCCCAGAATGGGCTGAGTGTAACTGAAAATGCATTACATTGCATCTGGTTTATCTGGTTCTTTGCTTCATGTCTTAGTATGTTGCACTAGGGAAACTCCTGTCGTTGGAGTCCCAGGATGGCGTGTCAGTTTACGCTCAGTACATGCATCTTGTCATTCCAAAATGCACTTTCATTTTCAAAGGAAATGTACAGTTTCTGCTTGTTAGATGCATACAGTCATTTTCAAGATACACTATCGACATTGGTAAAACACGTTGTTTTTATGTTTATTTCCTTGCAACAATGGCATGTGGTTTGGTTTGGGAAAAAAACATCATGGTTTGGCGTAAAACTCAAATGGGAAGTGAACAGCGGGCTCCCGGGTGAAGGTCCAGGGTTTGTTGGAACCATCCACCTCCCCTCCTGCCTGCCCTGTAGGGACTCTCCAGCTTTTTATATTATGTTGTTGCCAGCTGCATTACAAGCTGACGCCGCACAGCAGCATATCATATCTTTGCAAAAGGTGCCTTTGTGTGATGGTATCTGATGCCAAAACCACTGTCAAAGCATCAGTATTTGATGAGTTAGGAATGAGAGCGTGCTTACTGCCATGTGCCTACATTGTGGAAAGAAATTATTTTTCATGTCAAAAAAAAAAAACGATAACACATTGTCACTGAACATAATCAGCATCACCCAGAATCAATGTTCTGTCTGGTGATAGGGTGGAATCATAGGTAAGGTTCTAGGCACGTCATGTGTGAATTATCATGGTGCAGATGCAAATGCATCTTGTTAACGTTATAATTAAATTCTAAAAATAAAAAAAATATTGAATAGGTTTACAGCTACAGGACAACTGCAGAGAATGACCTGATATCAGTGGTCACAGTGCATATTATGGTTCCTCAACTGTTGAGCAAAGTGTGTTCAAACTATAGGAGTCGACTTACTTGCTAGGCGATGTTAACAACGGATAGGAAACTAAGGAATGATTTATAAAGCAATGAAATTGTGTGGGCTGAGTATTAGTCTAAATTTAGTTGGCAGCGTCTGTGCAGAATGTAAGAATAGAGATGGTGTGTGTGGGTTTAATTAGAACTGTGAGCAGGTACAAGGGAGGGTGTTTCGGGGATACCGGAATTTATGGTTGATCCTGCTGGAGGTGCTGAAGGCTGAATTCAATTAAACATCTGCGATGGGAGGTGCCCATTTTATAACCCCAGTGGTATACCTGTTGTCAGATCCCCCATCCCACTGTTCCCTTTATATCCAAGCTATGTTTCTCTTCTGGGAGAGCTGTGGCGGATGCTGTGAATTTGTAAATGTTAACATGTGTGTGAGATGGTGTTCTGAATCCCAACTTGTAGTGTGTGAGGATACGGCGTCTGTAATTTGAGCTACAGCTGCATATGAAAGCGTCATATCATAATTTTAAACTTTAAATTTGTCATTTTGATAATGAATAACATTAATTAGTAGTAATTATTATTAGAGGTTTCACAAACCCAACGATGTTCAGAGTAGCTTATTACACGAAATGTGACTAAATGTGAGTAAAGCGTGTGTAATGTGGGTGATGCTGCTGCTAAATGATTCACATACATTGCAGTTTGATTGGAGCCTTTCAAACTGTGGATATCGATTTGCATAAGTAGTAAATGTTTTGATTCCTGCACACAACACATACAGTATAGTGGTAGGATTAAATTCTGCCACGTACTGTATTGAGGTATTGTACAAAACTAAAGCTAACAGGGTTGTCTGGGTCTTTGGGGCTTGCTATAAGTAGAGTCATAGGTTAAGCCTGTGCAGGGCTTAAAGAAACCTATTTCTCTTATCTTCCCTGGTCATGAACCATGAGCAATAACATTATCAAGGGTCTGTTGTTACAGGGTTGGGGTAGAGAGGAGCAGAATTACAGGCAGTGAGGAGATTTTAAACACTACACGTCTCGGGGATGTGTCCAATCGTGCCTCTAATCTGGCCATTGTGCTGGGCCTTATCAGCCGTCAGCGCTTTGAATAGAACAAAGAATAGTATCGGCCGATCCATAAATCATAACTTCAAACACTGTGGTAGGTCACTGTTTTATGTGCCCTCCTGGATTCAGCTTTAGCCTGCAGATTCTGCCGGCTCTTGTTGCTCTCACAAAATGCTTTATTGTCTAATAGGAAATGTGAAAATGGGCCTGGACGTATAACAGTATCAAATGTTTGGGGGTGTTTTCTTAATCAGATGTTATCAGGTAATGCTATTCACTGAGGATTTGCTATCTGCTCTTTTGTGAAGGGTAGTTCGTGATTGTTCAGTAAATGCCCACTCCACTGACTTATTGATTTGGCTTGTATGTGTGTCTTTACATAGTATGTGGTTTGTGCATTGTGTCTTCATGTGTTCATTCAGTTGTCTTTAGTATTCACCTACATGCATGATTTTAAAAAATGTGGACACAGACTAAAAACAGTAGTCAACAGCTTACTTGGCTCCAGGGCCATGATCACCTATATGAGATTGTGGGGACCATTTTCAAATGCTACTTTCTGTGAACAACCCTTTGGAGGGGGAGAATTCCCCCAAGGAGAATCTTTAAAAAGCTTAACAGTTAAACTGACCATTTCAGAGTTGAAACAAAAATCGTAGATCATGGGTCCTCAAAGTTCAGATGAATGCCTTTTTAGGGAGCCAGCACATGAGTGTGAGAAGTGCACACACTGACTTCTTTATGACATATTATATGGCATTTTAATAACTTTCAGTGACATACTATACCATGACAGTTTTGTGACCCTTTTTATCACATACTAACACTTTACAAAAATGATACCAACCGACAGTGATAAAGCCTACATATCATATTACATTCTACTCTTCCACTTTTTAATACATTTGACGGTACAGAGCACAGTGTTTAACATTGATCGTACCCACACACAGAAGTCGAGCAACAGCTTCTGCTGGGGTCAATGCCACTTGGACAAACCACATGTAGAACTGCAGTAATATTAGAACCCGTTGTTACTGTAATAATGGCATTTTGTTAAGTATGTTTATGATTTTGATTACATCTGCTAACACGCACAGCTGTTAGTGGTCACTTTTTGTAACAGAGCTAACTTAACAAATTATGTCTGGGATGTATATATATATATATATACAGTACAGGCCAAAAGTTTGGACACACCTTCTCATTGAATGCATTTTCTTTATTTTCATGACTATTTACATTGTAGATTCTCACTGAAGGCATCAAAACTATGAATGAACACATGTGGAGTTATGTACTTAACAAAAAAAGGTGAAATAACTGAAAACATGTTTTATATTCTAGTTTCTTCAAAATAGCCACCCTTTGCTCTGATTACTGCTTTGCACACTCTTGGCATTCTCTCCATGAGCTTCAAGAGGTAGTCACCTGAAATGGTTTCCACTTCACAGGTGTGCCTTATCAGGGTTAATTAGTGGAATTTCTTGCTTTATCAATGGGGTTGGGACCATCAGTTGTGTTGTGCAGAAGTCAGGTTAATACACAGCCGACAGCCCTATTGGACAACTGTTAAAATTCATATTATGGCAAGAACCAATCAGCTAACTAAAGAAAAACGAGTGGCCATCATTACTTTAAGAAATGAAGGTCAGTCAGTCCGGAAAATTGCAAAAACTTTAAATGTGGAGTCCCCAAGTGGAGTCGCAAAAACCATCAAGCGCTACAACGAAACTGGCACACATGAGGACCGACCCAGGAAAGGAAGACCAAGAGTCACCTCTGCTTCTGAGGATAAGTTCATCCGAGTCACCAGCCTCAGAAATCGCAAGTTAACAGCAGCTCAGATCAGAGACCAGATGAATGCCACACAGAGTTCTAGCAGCAGACCCATCTCTAGAACAACTGTTAAGAGGAGACTGCGCGAATCAGGCCTTCATGGTCAAATAGCTGCTAGGAAACCACTGCCAAGGAGAGGCAACAAGCAGAAGAGATTTGTTTGGGCCAAGAAACATAAGGAATGGACATTAGACCAGTGGAAATCTGTGCTTTGGTCTGATGAGTCCAAATTTGAGATCTTTGGTTCCAACCGCCGTGTCTTTGTGAGACGCAGAAAAGGTGAACGGATGGATTCCACATGCCTGGTTCCACTGTGAAGCATGGAGGAGGAGGTGTGATGGTGTGGGGGTGTTTTGCTGGTGACACTGTTGGGGATTTATTCAAAATTGAAGGCACACTGAACCAGCATGGCTACCACAGCATCCTGTGGTAGCGACATGCCATCCCATCCGGTTTGCGTTTAGTTGGACGATCATTTATTTTTCAACAGGACAATGACCCCAAACACACCTCCAGGCTGTGTAAGGGCTATTTGACCAAGAAGGAGAGTGATGGAGTGCTGCAGCAGATGACCTGGCCTCCACAGTCACCGGACCTGAACCCAATCGAGATGGTTTGGGGTGAGCTGGACCGCAGAGTGAAGGCAAAGGGGCCAACAAGTGCTAAACACCTCTGGGAACTCCTTCAAGACTGTTGGAAAACCATTTCAGGTGACTACCTCTTGAAGCTCATGGAGAGAATGCCAAGAGTGTGCAAAGCAGTAATCAGAGCAAAGGGTGGCTATTTTGAAGAAACTAGAATATAAAACATGTTTTCAGTTATTTCACCTTTTTTTGTTAAGTACATAACTCCACATGTGTTCATTCATAGTTTTGATGCCTTCAGTGAGAATCTACAATGTAAATAGTCATGAAAATAAAGAAAACGCATTGAATGAGAAGGTGTGTCCAAACTTTTGGCCTGTACTGTATATATATATATATATGTATGTATATGTATTAGGCCTGGGAAATAAAAAATAACGCGTTACAAAAAACATAACGCATTTAATCGCACCTTTCTCAGTTCCCGAATTTCTGGCACACCGGTAACACTGATGCACACGCTCCAGCCCAGTAGGTGGCGGTAATGCACCTAAAGTTTGTTTGCCAGCCACGAAGAAGATGCACAGAATGCATTGAGTGATGTCAGCACCCAAGAAAGTCTGGTGAACAGTGATGGAAGACGAGACAGCTTTGCTTGGCTTACTGGTCGAAAAGTTTTTTTTGATGGCAGCTTGGATAAGAGCATGGTTGCGTGCAAATTGTGCAACAAAGAGTTTTCTAATCACTGCAGCACTTCAAGCCTATGGTATCACCTCAATGCAAAACATGTTGCTGCAAGCACGGACACCAGAGCAAACGATAGCTACAACACTCGTGGTACAGGCAAACAGTGTAGCCAGCCCACAGTAGACCAGATGACGGGGTTCAGAGCCAAAATAAGTAAGTCTACATCAGACAAATTAACAAATTCTCTGGCGAAACAGATTGCAGTGGTTTGTAGACCACTTTCGTTGGTACAGGATAAGGGGCTGGAAAAGGTGCTACAAATAGCATCGTCTGACCCAGCTTGATAAAAATGCGATATATTTTCAAACTGGATATCAACTTGTGATAGTCTGGTAACCTGTCCAGGGTGTACCCCACCCAGGGTGGATAGACTCCAGCCCTCCCGCAAGCCCGAACAAGATAAGCAGTTATAGAAAATGAATGAATGAATAGACATATATGTCATCTTCTCCACTTACTCAGCTTAAAACTCAAATAACGTACTATGCAAGCCGGCTAATAATTGCATTTCCAGTGATGTGAAACTATTATTTCGACACTGTGCCATTAAAACTTACCTTTGCATTTAGAAGGTTATGAATTGGTCCAGGTTCAAATTATTCATCATTTCACCATGACATCAAACTGATCTATGAACACTTCATACAGTATATACACAGTACATATTGATATCACAACTTTTCACATTTTCCAGAGTAATTTAAAATTGTTACAGGTTTATAATAAATATGACTTTTTGTTGTTGTACCACAACTGTATTTATAGTACGAAAAAGATTATTCGTGGCAAAACACTTTGTTCAATTACAGTGATAAGGTCATATGCTTCAAGGGACAGAAGTGTCTTTTATTGTGATGCAGTGAGAGGTTCTGTTCAATTGGTTTTGCATTTCTCTCCAAGTTAAAGCCGGAGAGAAACATAAACAGACATACTTAACATTTTCTCATACTATATATAGTGATAACAAATTGCATAAATGCTGTACAGCACGCTTCATTCCTGTTTCCTTCAATCAATACATCAGTCATGGGTTAGACTTTGACATGGCTGTCAATTCATTTCCAGATTGCTGTTTCCCTCCCTGTGAAGCCTTTTTATTTCTGTCTGCACAGTCTCGTAGACAATTTATTTATAAATCAAACTAGCATGTTGATGGAACATTCAAATATGAATCATCCTGGCCTCATTTTTTCGCTTCAAGAATCATAATAACAGCCATTATCTACTGTGGTCAAAATAAAGCCACAGAAAGTAGGGCTGCCTAATAGATGATATCGTTATTTAACACTCAAAACAAGCTCTTTGTGCTAAATATCAAAGAAACAAGGTCCATTTACTTCCGACTGAACTTAATGTAAATGTGTATTGTTGCCTGTGACTCACTTAACTCATTGAGAGTTTTTAGAAAATTACATAAGTAGCTACTTCAGATCTTAATGTAACCACTTACTTTACAAATCCACCAAAAAAAAGTAATTTTAAACATACTTTTTTTTTCAACTGATACCATGTCATCTTCAAAACTTTATTGTGTGAACCATAAGACACATAATAAAATTATGTTTGATAACTTTCAGTGACCAACAGCAATAGAAAACAACATAAAACCAAAGTATAAAGATATAATGAATAACAAAAAGGAGTGCATTAGTAACAGTTGGGGGGTGGGTGGTAATATTGACAGTCCTCAGTCCTCAATAGCTATGGGAGGGTGGGGGGTGTGATGGAGGCTACAGCTCAGGGGGAAAAGCTGTTCTTCATTCTGTTTGTTCAGACTTTGATGGCTCAGTATCTCTTCCCTGATGGCAATCAGTCTTATCCTTATGTCCAAATTCATCTCTCACCCTGGGATCTGTAGTTTCACAAAATAATCTTAAAGCTAATCAATATTGCACATATTAACAATGGGTCAAATGAAAAAACGCACTGATTATAATTACCTGAGTCAGCAGTTCCCCTCAGCTCCACAGGGTGTTTTAGTATCTTTCAGCTCAATGTTTTGGTTTTTAGAGATAAACTCTTTGCACACCACCTGCCAAGCACCAAACAACAGGCTGACAAAGTTAGATGGTAGCTCTTGAACACTGCGTCCAAGTGCGTTCTAAGGATTTGATGTAGACCAAAACGGAGCTAAAAGGAGAGTGAATACTGGACCTACAGTCATCAGATGGACATAAATGCAACTCATAATGAATGAAAATGTTGCTCCATGTCTCCTTGATGTGTAAACAGGCAACTGTTAGATTACTTATTTGCTATAACATTGTTTTCAGTGTTGTTTGTTTGTTTGTCTGTTTCTTCATTCGTCTGTGTTTCAGCAGAGTTACAGAAAAAGTATTAGCCCAATTGTTTAAGTGTTATCAGCATAGCTAACAGCGCAAACAGAGCTAACAATGGTCACAGGGGTCCATGTCATTGGTCCGACAGCCCATTGGTTCGACATCCCTTTAGTCCGACGGTCCACGGTGCTGAACGGCTCCCAGCAGGCATATTTATACCTTGATGGTGTGCCGCGACCGGCTCTGGGTCAGCTGGGAAAGGCTTGAGGCAAAGCAGGCTCACGGCTTATGTGTTTGTCACTTTCTTTTTCATTTTAACCCACACCATGGTCTTTTCCTAACCCTAACCAAGTGGTTTTTGTGCCTAAACCTAACCAGACCTTAACCACAAGGCATCATGATGATTTCGGAACGGACCTCGGACCTCTGTTAGCTCATACAGCTAACAGTGCTAATGGGGTCACACTCACCAGGGTCACCTAGGACAAAACGGAGAAGACACCATCCCGTGTCTATGGGTCAGGATGGCATTAGCAGCTATAGTTGTGGCAGAGGTCAGTACTCTCTAAGCACCAAGTGATTTTATTTTTATTTCTTTGTCTCTATGGATAGACCTGGTTATTCAACTCCCTGTATACTAACATTATTCTGCTTCCTCTTTGTTTGTCTCAAACCTCTAAGCGTCTCAGTGTCATGTTTTATATACACTGGGTTACATAAGGATATAGAGGATGAACCCACTTTGGTGTCTATCTGCCTGTATTCCACTGCATTTACCACTCTGTTGGTTTTGGCTTCTTCATCTGATCCCCAGCAAAACAAGGGAAGCATGACGATACACTTCATGCACTACATTACTGGAGTCAGATTTTCACCTTCATTTTGGCATGTAGATCATCATTACTTTGCTTTTATTGATATGTTTTGTTCAATTGATTTCAGCCTCACTTGAGTCATGATGGCATTTGCACACATAGCTGACATTCACTGTGACATGTAAATAACTTACCCAGGTTTCCAAAGTATCCCCGTTCCTATTGGAACACTCCAGCTAGCATTTTTTAAGACTGGAATATGGGCTTATACATGTTTCTGAAAGCATGATATGTTGTTTACATTAGCAAATACATAACCAGGATACTCCAAAGCCTCAATCACAGGTGAAAGAACTCAAAGAGTAACACATCATGAATTGACACTGCATTACAAAGTAGTACATTTCCCACAGTAGGGTTCATTGAATATCCCTGTCTCAACAGGTGCAAAGAGACGAGGCCCAGGACTGACCAGGAAGACAGATGGACCTGATTTCTTAAAGTGAGAAATGGTTTGACAGAGATGAATAAAGAGTTGAAATAATTAAATAATACACGTTGACACAATTAAATGATAAATAAATAATAAATCATTTTTAGAAGAATGTTGAGGGTTTTTGAGATAACAGTACATTCCCAGAGGCAAACTGAAAGGCTTTTCTCTTTGTCCTCCTTTGTTGGGTCATCACAGCATGCATGAATGTGTCTAATGAAGTGAGTGTGGGTAAGTGTGTGTATTTGTGTGTGAGTATTATCCACCCAACTTCTTGACTGACATGTGAGTGTCCAGTGAGAAATCATATTTCTGTGTTACCGAGAACAGACAAGGTGATAAAATCGCTATTCCTGTCAGGTATGCACCAGTGAATTGTTCATCAGTTCACCACCTATTTCCCTATGAGGTTTCTTTTTTTTCCCATTTTCCTTCTTTACTCAAAGCTGGGTTTGAAAAGAGAGGCTTTGGTGTAAGCAGAGAGGCCACAGGGGAGCAAATCCCAACGGACACTCAGAAAAAGAACAGCTTCAAAAGGGCCTGCAATACCACGGTGAATTGTATAAGGGAGAAAAATGCCATGATTAAAAGTGAAATGTTTGTTTGAAGATAATGTTATTTTGGAAAACCTCTCTTAAGAGGATTTCTAACTTGAAAAAGAGACAAGAGGAAGAAATAGAGTGAATGTGGGAGAGAGACTTGGAACTAATTCCCACAGTTATGTATACGTGTTCAAAATTGGTAACATAGCATATGAGCTGTGTTGCTATTCATCCAAATGTTTGCCACAATCTCCGGCTCTGAGCTCAATGCTCAGTACATAGAAAGTGGATGCATGATTGAAGTGAGACTATCCCAGATTTCTAATATGATGCCTGAGGGGAAAACGTGGGTTAAAGAGAGCAGCTACGAGAGGCCACAGGATCTGACTCTGAATGGATACAAGACATCTATTTAGCCTGCGCAACCATTAGCAGGTGTACATTAGTATTCAGCGGAGGGGCTGCGATGAGGCTGACTGCATGGGTCAAGTCAGCACCACATCTGGGCTGGGTCGGCTCTGTTTTAACCCAAAGATCTTTATGTAAAATTGTAGGGATGAGACAAAGTGCATAAACTGTCATGTGACAGGGGAAGATGATCACAGGCACATGCTTCCATATGAATTATCTCGAATTTAAATAAACGGAGGGAGCATTTTGTCTGGATCTACAAAAGGTATTTGGTGCAAAACTCTTTAAATTTAACTTGTCTGATGAAAATTATACAATGGTTTAAATCTTACTTTCCTAACTGTGAACAGTGTGATATTAAAAAGGAGAAATCATCTTTATCGTGGGCTGAGGATAGACCTCTCTTTTCATATGTATGACTTAACAGCCGACAATATGATTGTATCCTGTAGCACTATTTTGTCAAGTTCTACTCAGCTGTCGCAGCACTTGCAGTCTATATACAGCACATCTCAACATGAAGAAAACTCTCACTCTGCTTTTTTCCCACAGCTTGGCCCTCATCACAAGTTAAAAAGTTGTATTTATAGATTAATGGGCAATGTATTAATAGGTTTTCAAATTATCTTGGTCTTATGTTAAACTCAAGCATACATGTGGACTCATTTGAGACAGTTTTAGGCTGAAAATACTTGTAGCATTCTATTATCTTCTCACATTTAAGTTCTTGTGTAACTTTTTGATCACAAGCAGTTCCGAAAGTAATCATGTTTCTTGATATAATTATGGAATTAATATTTTCGATAGGAAGCAATAAGATCCCACCACTAGCATATTCCTCAAAAAATCTAAACATACTTGGTTTTGAGTGTTAAATTAAATTTCCTAACTCATCCATACATGCCTTAAATAAGCAGGCTCCTAAAATGCTCAGTGGCTTGATGGTACCTTTCAGGGGCTAAGGCTTAGTCACTGGATACAGAAAGGCTATGCTGTAATAATAATACACGCTGAGGGGGACGCCTCCAAATGAAAGGCAACCGTGCACAACTGTCTAGAATAATCACTAACAAAAGTAATTATTAATAATGTTCAGTCAGGAAGACTTTTCATGCTCAGGCTGTAAGTTTTCTTTCTCACTCTGCCATTCACTCCTTACATGCATGCTCACTCACTTTCTCTTGCTGTCATTGTTTGGAGCTGTCAACTGAGTCATCAACAATCAACCAATAGCACAGCATCACATCTACAGCTTCAGCCTATTAATTTACTGCTCCTTATTTTAAATGTGGTTCCTTCTCAGCCATAATTCTGTCTTTCTCAACACCTATTCTTTACGGATTCATCAGCCTCATCTGCCTCAGCAGTCAGCAGCCTCAGAGTCAGCAGCCACCACCACCACCACTAATGTCTGGAATCCATAGGAGGGATTTGTCTTGCTGCCACTCAGATGTCCCTCAATCACAAAATATCTCCCTCTGGTGGCCATGCACCAAAGACTCTCACAAATCATCTGTTAATCTGTACATTTATATTATGTATAAATATTATCTTTTCTTCATTCTTCTGTCCCTCCTGGTCGAGCGGGTTTTAGTATGATGATGTACTGCAGTTTTTCATGTGGTTTGTGCAAGTGCAGTTGCCTTACCCCATCAGAAGCTGTTGCTGAACTGCTGCGGGTAGGGAGAACCAATGTCAAACACTGTGATGTTCCACTACCTTATTACTTTCAAATTAATTAACACATGGAGGACTAGAATGTTTTCTAGTTTTTGTAAAGTGTTAATTAATGTTATGTTATAATAATGTCATAAAAAGCCATTATAGTCTCTCAAAGAAGTCAATATGCTGACTCCCTAAGATGGCATTTAGTCATCAAAACTTTGAGGGACCCGTGATCTAAGATTTTTTTTTAAAAAATGCTCTACAGTGGTGAGTTTAGCTGTTGCATTTTGTAAAACTTTATCCTGGGGTACTTCCCCTTACACCATGGATAGTTGGGTCGTAGAAGGTGTAGGTTGAAAATGGTCCACCCCCCAAATCTTCAATAGCTGATTACGGCCGAGTAGTAAAGTGGCCCTTTGAAAATTCTAATTTGGACAAATATCTTTGTTTTAATATGTGGAACTCCTTACCCAAGGAACACAATCTGAAACAGGTTTTAAAGAGGGCTTAAGCACGTAGTCATGATTGGTGAGTTTAATGTATTTATATAAAGGCCCACTCAGCTCAGGCATTGCAGACTAAATGCTTTGGTATGTGGCATTGGTCCATGCTATGCACTGTTGGTAGAGAATCATCAATTCACTAAAGGGGACTTGAAGAAGCATTACTAATGCGGTGACAGACAGTAAAAGCATGGTGCCCAGTCACTTGACGTGACACAAGAAGCTGGGAAATGTTGTGTATGCCAATTTGTCTCCTCTTCCCAGAGAGGTCCACTCGCCATCCCTTTGAATTCCTGCAACTGCATGACTTTGCATAAGCGACACCCAATTGAATATTAATGGCTTCTGATGGTATTTGATTATCTGTTTTTCATTTGGAAAGATTATACAAATGAGCCTCATTTGCATGCCAGCATCCAGGAAATGAAATGGAGTGTGTCTGCCAGATTATTATTTCTCCTTCTAACGCCACCGAGCACAACTTCTTTAATCTCATGAATTCAGGATTAGTTTCACATTTTGGTGTGATGCTCCAATTTGGTTTGTGCAAGGAGGTCATTTACGCCGGTGGAGAGCTTTTGTTTGCTCCAGTAGGTGAAGACAATAGACATAATAAAGTTTCAATCAGCTTTGTTATTTTTCCTTAAAGCTTGACTGAGCTTTGGTATTTGTCGGATGGCATCCATTCTTCGGCAGGGCAGGTATGCAGGCAGATGGTAACAGTGGAAGGATGATGAAGAGTTTAGTCCCATTCAGTCGGTATGAAGTAAATGGAAGAAATGAAAAGCCCATAATAGGAGTGGAGTGGAGAATTACTGTCCTGTCTGGCTCCCAGGCAACAGCTTTATCTTCACAGCAATTTACAGTAATCCAGGGTGGCTGTGAGGGCCTGCCGTAGGCCGCTGTTAGCCGCTGCAAAATGACATGCGCGTATACTGAGTTACATAAAGAAAAAAAATCTGGAACAAGGCCTAATCATCACTTTAAGTCACCTATTATACATTTAGATGGCAACTATAACTCAACTGAAGGGCACTGTGCACTCTCCTGCTGCAGCCACTGTACATATGTCATAGCTAATAGTCTGCCTGCAACATAGAGTGGAAAGACGAAACAGGAAGGACGTTTTATTTAGAAAGGAATGATTTAAGTTTTACCCTTCAAAAGTCTGGCAGGACTCTTAGCGAGTTTTTCTTCCGCAGCAGAGCTAACTGAAATGGCCCCAAGAATTTTAAACAGGACTGATGAATCATGTTATGTTATCCCGGATACAGTATCGATGTTTATTCCCTCATAGGCCCAACGTGTACCTGCTTGTCAGTGTTACTGTCCACACCTCATATCGGCAGATCAATCCTAAGTGAGACTCTGCTGAAGTAGCTCTTGATTTTGATTGAATTTTGAGCATGGAGTCTTCCTTTCGATTCTTATCCCAATCAATTTCACTGGGCGTGCCATTGATCTGATAAACATGAGCGGCAGTGGCAGCACAGAGTTTTGCCAAGTTGATATTGAATCAGAAGTGAGTGAAGAATATCCATAAGTATCGAGTGACTGCTCAAGCAAGTCAGTAAATAATCCCCAAATGCATACTCTGTAAGTGAGGATATGAAGACTGCAGTCAAGGGACTCCCCCTACTAGCCTCTCTCTATTTGCATGATTATTACCACCTTATTGTATGCTTGGACATGTGCAAGCTTTAAAATTTTAAATAAGGTCAAACACCGTATGCAGGGTTTCCACAGACTTTCTCAGCAAAGCACAGTGGATGCATAAAAGTGCAAATGTGGTATTCACATGCAGGAGAGGAGCACAACAGGCTCAGCACAGCTAATGCTGTCAGTGAACTCACATTCTTATTGAAGTCACTTTCTCTTCCTCACTGTCTCCCTCCCTCTTTCTCTCTTTCTCCCACTCAGCAAGCATTCTAAGGATCTATTTCTTATTAGAATTCACCCCAGAAATCATGTTGGGCCAGCGTGCTCCTGCAGCTCCAGACTCTATTAAATGCCTCATTCAATTTTATAATATAGTTTTTATTTGACATTAAGGGCTTTACAAGAAGGCTGTGGAATTATTAGTAAAAAAAAAAAAAAAGGAGTGTGTGTGTGTGAGAGAGAGAGAGAGAGAGAGAGAGAGAGAGAGAGAGAGAGAGCCACCCACAAGAATGCTATTATACATTCTGATTTACTGTCTCTCCTCTCCTGCAAGTTTCCAGTGCATCTTTTCCCAAGCCTCGGTTTCAGAGGTTGTTCAGTGTGTATTTCTTATATAATCCTTGCTAAAATCTGTTCAGTTCTCATGTAGCTATGAAGACTGCTGATCATCCATGAGAGCATTAAATGCACACTTCGAGATTCCATTTGACAACTCTTTAATCACAAGGACAAAGGCCATTTTCTCATCTGCAGTTAGGTTCATTTGGTCTACATCAATGACTGTAGGCCTACATAAAGATGAACTTTGTGTCTCTACTTCCTCCCACTGTACAGAAATGAAGCCAAAATATCCAGGATACAGCTGCTGCCATCTCGTGCTGGTGACCTCTCTTGAAGCCAGACTCTGCGCAGTAGCATTCTATGGGGTATCAAGGTCTGTGGGATGAACATGTTCGGGAAAACTGTATTTGATGTCTACTTTGATCTTTTAGTTTAGGCAATGTACTATTTGCCAATGGTGTATTGGAGGGTATACGCTAATATTCAGGGTAAACACACCTCTTTTTCTGGCCATATACAGTATACCCACCTCTTAGTCAAAAAGCCATTGGAACATTTAGGAGAGTATACCCACTTCCTCCTTGGCAACCTACGCAGTTTATGACCTATACTGCAACCAGCCACCAGAGGGCAATCGTTTTGGCTTCACTTCTGGGGAGCTGTCACATCTCTGGTCTAGACTGGGGGGGGGGGATCATTGCCTTTTAGTTACGATCCAGTTCATGTTCACAAGGGCTTTTATTATTCATTGGACAGTCTTAATTATGTCATCCTGTACAATCGTCAGTGCTATGTGAGTATTTTGTACAGTAATATTACAGGAAAAAAGTTATTCTGTGGTCTCAAGCGTGCTCTCTTTTTACTCACTTTTTATAGAAGAACTGTTTACGAAATTATCTATTTTTTCATTGCTCATACAAATCAGGAGGTCACTTTTTCAACAGTTTATGGTCAGCAGATGGATAAAATGTTTGTTTAGCTTTTGAATTTATGCTAAATCACACATCTCGTCTCACAGTCCTGTGATCCTGCTTTGCTTTCACACCACATAGGTACACATCAGGGTTTGCTTGATTGCAGGCCAAGACCCACTCTAAGAAGAGGTTTCAGTCTGTTTGTTAGAGTTTGTCTGAACCACTGAACAAAGATGTTCTTTTTTTAAAATGGTCATAAAATAAAGCGTATAAAAATGTTTTTCAGCATAGGAGCAGTATAGCTTGTAGCAGTTGAGTGTTGCCTACTTAAATTTAACTCTGTTGTAATCAAAGATTATTATTATGATTATAATCTATTAAATAGATTATTTAAATGTAAATGTGGCAGAGTTGACTAATGAGTTATTTTTCATGTAGTCCAATTGCCCGAATAAATGCTGGCATTGTACATTCCTCCAAACCACGTACAGTATACATTTCTAGGTCAAGATGTAGCGGAGATGTTAATACATGACGTTTTAGCAGTGCTGTGATTAACATGTGGTTGGGACAAGACTCAAAAAACACTTGGCTTTGGTTAGAAAAAGATCTTATTTTGGTTTAAAATACCCCATTTTGGTGGCCCAATCCTGACTGGAAACACAGTGATATCTCTGTGTAAAACAACCACTTTTCATGGCACAATCCCCCATGAAAACGCAGCGACAGGTTGCTAAAACAGTGGTTTGTTGTTTGTTGGTCTGGATCAGTGGTCTGCAGTGGCCGGCAGCTTGGCACGTGTCTCACCTTGGTGTCATACCATCCACCATCCCTTCTATCCAACCTGTTCTCATTCCAAAGTTGTCAAATAACACCACTCGGTTAGTGATTTTCACCTCAGGCACTGACAAAAAAGGGCATCCTTTCATGGTGGTATGGCATGCCAACATATTTAAGGACAATGGAAAATTCCTAGAGGATGGGCGGTAACCCAGTCTTTGCTTCCTATATAAATGTAGAGCCAAACCATTATGTTTTTTTCAAAACCTAACCACATGCTATTGTTGCCTAAACCATGTGTATTTAAGCTGTCTGTATGCATCCAATGAGCAGACACTGTACATTTTCTGTGAAAAAAGAAGTGTATTTTGATAAAGACACAATGCATGTAACAAGTGTAAATTGACATGCTGTCCCAGAATGTCAACAACAGATGCTAGGGATACTTAGCACCCCATGTAGACATGAATGTCCACTGACCAAGCAGTGATATGTGACAAGTTGGGGGTGAGAATATGTTGCTCCACCTCCTGATATCAAAGTCAGCATAATCAAAGCTATGTCACTTTAGAAATTACATGATAGGTATAAAATGGGCAATGTAATATAAATGCTCCAGCAAGCACTACAGTACAACACAATACAATACAATACAATAAAAATACATAAATACATTACAAAAGCAGCAGACATATGCAGAAACAATGGGTGCATATGGGCAGTGCCAGAGATGAGGTGGTGTGATTACTCATGATTGCATGTTTGATACGCTTTAAGCCATCTCTTAAGTTTGTTTTTTAAAGGTTAGCTAATTATTACTCCTAATTCAGTAGGAAGACTGTTCCAGTAGTGGGTGGCTCTGACTATGCAGACTGTTTGCCCAAACTTGCTACCTCTGTATTGTACAGCACATTCCACTCTGGTAGTTGCTCTTGTTGCCCTGCTGCTCCTATCCCTCTGCATGACAACTGACTGAGTGTGGGGGGTACAAGCTCATGTACGAGCTTAAAGATGAGGTAAGCATCTGCAAATGTTTAAAACATTTTACTTTTGTACTGTATAGCAATGGTGCTAGATATAAGCCATTATTACATTAATGCAGTGTAGTGAATTAATTTGATATTTTGACCCGATGATAAAAACAAGCAGACAGAATAACTTTATTGTGCTTACTAGCAGACAAATGAAATGGCAGCTATTTTTTGCGTTTCTTACACTTTAATAAAAAAATATCCTGAAAGAACTCGCTGAAAGTTGCTGGAAGTGAACATCAGTGAACAAGTCTCTAACGGGTATTAACGCTGACAGGAAGTAACCCTGGAGGAATCTCTCTCTGAACTCAGCCCCCAGCTGCAATATAATTAAAACAAATCTAAACAGCCAGCTACAGAGGTTCAGTGTAGAGTTTTAACAGGCGTACATTCCTCATCTGTTCTCACAGCACCAAGCCTTTACAGCACAAAAGAAACAACAAGGTGGCATGCAGCATGATGTCCCTTGTTGTCTTCTGTGCAAAGCCTGGAGACAGCTTGAAGCTTTTCTTCATCTGGTTTCTGTAATCTCTGTCAGTGGGGACTCTCATCTGGTGCGGGGCGGTGAGCAAGAGGGTGCAACCCAAACAGTCTCAAAAGTGCTTTTCCTTTCTTCATCTGTTGCTGGGTAAAAAAAAACAGGCAGTTGGGGTGACATTTGATAAACAGATAGTCTCGGCATGTAGTGCTGAAATGTGACAAAATCGTGGTCCATGTGAGGTTGTGAGATAGTCTTAACCTTATTTACTCCGATTTGATGGATGAGTGTGATATCTTGCAAATACAAGGTTGCTGTAAAAAAAATGGCTGTTTTCACATCACGAATGGAAAGCAGGTAAAAAGCATTAACCAAACTAGTTCTGCTTGCCTGATCTTTCTCATCATCCAGCACATTGCAACTTGGAAAGGCCCAAGCAAAAAGAGACAATATATGTAATTATTTGATCTCACTATGCCAACTTTTAAAACACATAGTAAACACGAAGGCACAACCAACACATTCATCTATTTAAGATAAGTTGGTAATTTGATGGCTTTTCATTGTCTGACTAAACTAGCAGCATGTGTTTCTGATATTCTTTTCCTGGACTCCTTTGAATCAAGTTAAATAATGTACAGACACAAGACATGGGGCAACTGTGGTTCATTTGATTTTTACCCTAGGTAGGACGTGGTACTGAAATTGTTTTAAGTTTCACTCAACAAGAAAAAGACAAAACTGTCCAGATAATCCATGGCTGGACCCCAGTTGGACAGAAAGGGGTCTTGGGGGTCAGCCACCTCAACACAGAGAGAGGCCGGGCCAATGATTGATTCCAGAAGCAGAAAACATCCCATCCTGGGCACCAATGATGTTGTGGAATGAAGAGACTCAAAACACAAAGGATTGGACGTTGGAGGGCTTTTTTGCAAGTAAACCCTCAAACGTCCAATCCTATGTGTTTTGAGTCTCTTTATTCCACAACATAATCAAACTTGATACTGACATAAATTAGCTAGAAAACCAGATAGTGTTCCACTTGTTTGGCAGTAGGGTGCAGCCAAGAGAATGGTTGTTCACTATGAATGCTGAGTACGCCACTGTTCTTCAGACCAGGTGAGTGTTGATACAATGACTTTGAGAGTTTTGATGAGACACAAGTAACCGTGGACAAAGTTAAAAACCCAGTTGCTTAAGGTGTGTTCACACTGGACCTGTTTTTTTTTTTTTCGCTGTCACTCGGTTCGCCCCTTTGACATCGCTTCGTCGCTCAGTTACAATCGCTTGTCAATGTGGCAGAAATCAACAGACTCGCTTTTTTGCTTTGATGACGTCATTGAAGCGATCAGAGAATTTTGTGTGTGTGTGTAAATAGATGTAAAAACACACAGAGATAATACATCTGTGATCAGTTCCCTAATTTAATTTTAACAATTTTTTCAATCTTCTCCAATTTCTCGTTTTATTTTATGGAAGTGATATAGCCTACCTGTATGTATCAAAATGTATAATTTCAGTCAGTGGTATAAATGCTCAGTGTAGTGTGTTTCATTTTTGTAACTTAAAGGCTTCAGAAAACATACAAGACACATTTTTAGGAAAAGTCATAAGAAGAGAAGCTTGTAGGTTTTATCTAAACAGAGTTATTTGCATTATAAAAACAGTCTTGGCGGCTCTAGGACAAGTGCACTTACATTGATCACTTCCATTAAATAAAATGAGAAATTGGAGAAGATTGAAAAAATTGTTAAAATTAAATTAGGGAACTGATCACAGATGCATTGTGTCTGTGTGTTTTTACGTCTATTGTTGCTTTTAATTTGCAGCTATACTTTTAATGAAGCTGACATGTCATGACAGTCAAGCACCCCCCCCGGAATTCCGGGATTATGGCAGCCAATCAGCGTTGAGCTGCAAGCGACAGGACCCAGCGAAATACCGCTTCAGATGAGATTACTCATCTCAAGCGATGAGCGAAAAATTGCTCTGTCGCTCTGTCACTGTCGTTCGGAGCCCGAGCGATTTTTCTCCCGGGCGAATATACGCTCAATTGGCCTTTTGTATTGACTTTGTATGTAAACTCGTCGCTAGCGAAAAAAAAAACAGCTCTGGTGTGAACACACCTTAAGAGGCTGCCTGAACTTCACTAACGTAACACTCATTGAAAGGTGTTACGTTAGGTGCAGCTGACCAAACCACACAACAAACTTCTCCACACCAATGTGCTCTATTGTCTTCATCAAGTTGTCGGACAGTAACAACAATGTGAGATGCTTTTGATATTACACTGACATCATTATGTTGCAGCAAACATTGCTAGCCTAACCCAGCAGTCTCTTCCACAAGTCACCATGCACCATGATCAAACTCATTCCCACTTAGACAGCTAATCAAATATATTTTTTGCATCAAGCACCTGTAAAATAAACGCAGTATGCAGTATGATATACCATCAGAAGAACTGTTGGGGTTGAGCACCACTTAAACTGTCGACTGAGACAGCTGGTGCTGCCAGTTCAGTTTTGCATTTATACACCCATCCTCTTTTTGATATACGTAATTGTTCTGAGTGAAAAGCTTCTAACATTGACTGCTGGTTGATGATGTTAGCTTTAACCTCAGATCACAAACCAAATGTTTTACCGTTTACTTATCACCACTTTTGTAGTGGCTCTTCTCTGGCTTTTTGCATATCCATATATGTATAATCCAAATTCTTCAGCGAAATTAGAAAGTAAGGTTGACCTGCACCCCAACATGTCCCACCTGTCAGGCGCACTGCCAAAAAATGACTTCCTGTACTTAAGTGCTCTGCTTTACTCAAAATATCTCATTCACTGGCCATAAAAAACGGGCGGCTGTGGCTCAGAGGCAGAGCGGGTCGTCCACCAATCGGAAGACCGGTTGTTCGATCCCCAGCTCCGGGTCCGCATGCCGAAGTATCCTTGGGCAAGATACTGAACCCCAAATTGCAATGGCTGCGGCCACCAGTGTCTGAAAGTGTGTGAATGGGTGAATGTGACTCAGTAGTGTAAAAACCACTTTGAGTGGCCAGAAGACTAGAAAGGAGATATACAAGTGCAAGTCCATTTATCATTTAAAAACCATACTGCAGGACAACACAACAGTCATCAAAGGACAAAAAATGTTTTACACTATCAAGTTTTCCACACCTTCCTTGACAATGCCTACAAGCGAACATCAGAGACAAACCATTTTTGTAACGCTTGTTGAAAGGTGGCTGCGACCTACTGGAGAAAAACTTAAATCATGTCTAGTTTTCTAGAAAATCCAGTAATTCCAGTACCATATCTTGCCTACAGTAGAAGTCAAATGAACCAAAGTCACATTGGCACAAAGGCACATGTGAGTTGTCGACGGTGACAACGTGTGTGTCAGCTTCATCGAGTGTAACAAATGCAGCACAGTGCTGGTATATGACAGCAAAAAGACAGGGACCTTGACACCTCAGAGGCACGCGACGAGGACTTCCCATGGAAAGAAAGACGAGAGTCAGCCTTCAATGTCCACGTTCGTATCCTTTGCAAAAATGTCGGGTTTAAACCAGCCTCGGGCTCATAACTACAGTTAAAGGGACGGGCCGGCCCGGGCTCGGACAGAATACGCACGGGCTCGGGTGGGGTCGGGCTAGTCACGCCACCAGATAGTCAGAGATCTCCGCCTTCCGATAGTCTGGGGACAAGCCTTACTAAAGTGTGTTTAACACACCAGAGAAAACAGCCGGCAACAAAGCAACGCCTCTTGCATTTTTGAAAAGGACACGCCCTCCCGGAAATGTGCGCTCCTCCTTTTCTCGTCCGCAAGGAAACAAACACACAGAGAGCTTGAAAATGGATGCCGAGAGATTTAACTCTGTTTTATCAAACGTGTGCTCAGTCCACAAGATTGTGGAAATGAAGGACTTACAGCGACTTTGTTTAAAACTTTTAACACAGTCAGATTATGTTTACGAGCACAAGAGTTCAGCGAGCCACCGAAGGACCGCCCTGCGGATTTACTATTGGTTCTGCAACGTAGGGAGTTTTTTTAAACTCTGAAATTGTATCTGCCCATCTAAACACGAAATCAGGGAGAAAGTCATCAGTCTATAGTTAAGCAAAGCGTCTAACTTGAGGGTAGCGCTGGATTTTTTGGGCCCGATCTAACCTCTACTGTAGGTGAAATGGCAACCACATGCCATTGCTCCCACTGTTAATAAACCAAAATGATATGAAGAATTTTATCACTTGTAGAATTGCAACAAGACTATATTTTCAGTGTAAGTTAAAAAAGAGCACTGAGACTCAACTTCAACAATTATAATTATCTGATTAAAACGTGAAATTTGAGAAAAGTAAACAAAGGGTTAAGCATGTTTCAGTTGAACACAAATGTCTGTGCAGACTCCAGTGGCAAGATATTTCAGTCCTTTCTGTCTTCTTCAGGCAGCATCAGATGAAACAGGTTGCTGCTGCTTCTGTACTTGTATTCAACATGTAAAGAATAGAGACTTAATACTTTCTGCGTCACAGTGCAGTCAGATTTTCTTTTCATTTGCGAGATTCTGAGTATCTTCAATGCTCTCTCGCATCTGTGGCCTGTTGAAAGCTTTTTTTTTTCATTGTGAAGCTGTCAATTGCTCCTATGGAACCCTGGCTGAACTGACATTTTCACACTGTGCTTTTATCATTGAGCTATATGTCAGAATTATTATTCCTTATAAGGAATACAAAAGTGAAAAGGCCCCTTATAGCAGAGTTTGTATGCATATGAGTTGGGCCACTTTACCCTAACTTGAAGTCATGACACAACCATGATTATGCATAACAAATACATACCTTTAGGATTAAATTGTTTGCTTGCAATTAAATCTTAAAAAGGCAGGGCAGCAATAAGTAAGCAACAAAAGATTGCTTGGTTACATTGTAACCTAGGTTCTCTGAGTGAGGAAATTATCTCCCAACCCAGTAGTTATATCATTTAATAGAAATAGGCTTTCTATTTCTATTTCTATTTCTATATCATAACTATGGGAATTATCCCCATCTGCGGTAATTGACATGGAAAATGAATCATCTTGAAGACACACCAATTTACGTGGCCCAGATGCGCCAGGCTATAAAAGCCCCACTTTACCCACTGATTAACATTGATTGGAAGCCTGGGGAGATAATCTCCTTACTCGGAGAACCAAGGTTATAATGTAACTGAACGCTCTCTATCGTATCGAGATTATCTCCCACCCAGTAGTTATATCATAACTATGGGAAACCTTGTAACACACCGTGAAGGGACTTTGACGGAGCCACCAAGGCAGCCAAAGCCTGATCCATCGGGGTCAATGGCCCACGGCCACTCCTCTACCAATTGTCATTCACAGCCATACAATGACAGAGCCCTGACCAGCATGCCCCTGCTGTGGGTGTTTCAAACCGACTCCTGACCACCTCCTCAAAATCAGCAAGGAGAGGTACAAGGAACCGTGTGGGTCGCCCCTCTGTTTCATTGGGCGGGAAGGGGCGGGACCCTGACCAGCTGCCAGGTCAAGCCCCAGAGCAAAAGCAGCCCAGCCAATGATTTCCTGAAGGATAGCCGACTGCTGGTCATGCTCTTTTACAGGCATCTGCTTCCCCTCTGAGGCCAAATCATAGTCCTCTAGGACGTTTCCATGTGACACGGTTCCCTCACCCCTCACTGATACTGGAATAGTGGAGGCAGAGGGACGCCCCGATGGGCCTCTGTTCCCCCACTACTGGACCCGCCAACCTAGGGTGCTTAGCTGGCTGTGGGCACTGAGAAGGGGCTGGTGGACGCCAAATGACAGGCAACATTCTTCCCTGAGCCTAGCAGACATGCAGAAGCAGTTCATGCATGAAGCAGTATTATCACAAAGGGCCAACACATGCTCAATTCCTGAAGATAACACACCATAGTCATGGCCATCCTCTACTGGCATATTAACATTAAAGCCCACACAAGCGGGGCCCTGCCAGTTTGCCATTGTCTCTCTCTCCTATTTTATTTTTTGAGAGTGACGTCACTGTAGTACGACCAGAAAGTGCATTCTTTAGTTATAGCAACAGTACTGCTAACTGAGCCAACAGATGTGAGTGCGGCCACAATATGGATTATTTTCTTTGGACACCAGACAGCCGGACACTTGTACTGGAGGAAGCTGTGAGGAAAGGGGAAGCTTTTGCAGGTGCGAGCTAAACCTCACGGTGGCTGACTGTGGAGGTAAGCTGCCCCTCGTCTCAGTTAGGTTTGAGTAGGCAACTAAACTCCCGAGGAACATCACAAGCTTCCCCCCGACCTGGTCAGGCTTGAGCCAGCAACCGCCTCTTAAGGCCCTGACCAGTGTTGGGAAGTTACAGTAACACTGTTAGTTTTGGCAGTAACTAATACTCTAACACGTTAGTTTTTAAATTCAGTAACTCAGTTACCGTTACCAAACGGTGCATTACTCCATTATTTTCGACCAGGTTTTAAAACGGCGTGCAGCATGCAGTATTCCTTCACAAACTGAAGTTCCCTTTCACAAAAACATTTTAACCCTAAACAGTAAAAGATAGTCAAGTCATATAGAGGTATATGAACAATTCTTACCAGAGCATCTTAATGAAACATGTCTCTCACCATCTCTGAAGTCACTGTCGACTTGCTGGCCTCACCACAGTACTGTAACGTTAGATTAAGCGGTAGCGCTTCTGTAGATTTTTAGTCCCAGTAACGTTCTATTGTTGTGGACAGACAATGTCTGCAGTACAGTAGCTGTAAAACGTTTAGCTGCCTGACAGCGAGTGACTCCACTGAAGAAGACAGATGCATGTTTCCTATACCGTTCAATTGTTTTGTCGAGTTGTAGACTAACAGTCCCTTGGTTAAACTCCATCCGCTGTCGCTTAGACAATGTAGCTACAAGCCAATACAGTTAGGAAATGTTTTGGGCTGCAGGGCTGAGTTTCCAAAACATGATCATTCTTAGCAACGTTGTCTTCTTTGTGGCTTAGAAAAACTACAAAAAAAAAGAAGAGTAACTAAAAAGTTACTTTTCTCAGTAACGCATTACTTTTTGGTTTAAGTAGCTGAGTTACTAACTGAGTTACTTTTTAATGAAGTAACTAGTAACGGTAACTAGTTACTATTTTTCAGTAACTAGCACAACACTGGCCCTGATACACCAAGCCGACGGTCTGCTGTTGACCAAAGTCGGTGAGCGTCTGTCGGCCTAGTTTTTGCGGTATGTCCCATACCGTTGGCACTTCGGCGGCAGCGGCAGCTTTTCGGCTGATTGAGCATGTTGAATCGGCGGCGGAGCTTGTCAGTGAGAGAGATCACTCTGATTGGCTGTTCAGGTTTTATTTCCTCGCCCCTGTAGCGAGTGAATCTGCCTGTAGTGAAACCAGAGCTAACCGGTGTTTCCTCCTCAGGCTCCACTTCACTCAGCTGCCCGACAGACCCGCTGCTTCTTCACACTTTAACCTGAATAACAAACCTGGGCTAGCTGGGAGCAGCTAGCAGAGTGTTAGCCGCAACACGACCGGAGAGAAGCACAGCCAGTTAGCCTCCGCTAGCCTGCCAGCTAGCACCGGCTCTCCGTTTGGATCCAACCAGAGCACCGAGCGCTGGTTTGTTATCCAGGTTAAAGTGGGATGAAGCAGCGGGTTTGTCGGGCAGCTGAGTGAAGCTGGGTGAAGTGGAGCCTGCGGAGGAAACACCGGGACTGTCTGGATGTAATAGTCCGTGGAGGTGCTGCGGTGCTTGGCTGCACAGCTAGGAAACCCCTCAGCTGACAGGATGTACCACACTCTCACTGCGCTACTTTGTTTATCTCATGCATTCATCGGACTTCCGGTTTCCCTTTTTGCGTTCTTTTCTCACACGCAGACGCAGAATGTACGTGCTACTTGGCCGTCGGATGTAGTCTGTGTAGTATGTTCAAATGCAACTGACACAGGGCGACGTGAGGCGAGGTAGACGACACAGCAGTGGATTTCGTCGCCGCTAATTCTCTGATGTCGGTTTGGTGTGTCCGCGCCTTTAGAGGAACGCAGCATGCTGCCCCGGGACTAAGTCAGGCTTGAGCGAGCTGCTATGCCTCAACCAGGTAAGAGAAAAAATATGTATTTTTGTCTCCGTACTGATTTTAAGCTCTTCTAAATCATTAGAAAAATGTTTCTAGCTGCAGGATTGTATTTATTTATTTATTTATTTTACCAGCCACACATTTAATTTCTCTGTCTGCAATGCTATAAACTTAAAAATGTCTGCCAACTGATTTATATAAAGAACTGATGGGAGCTGTGAGTGTCCCAGAAAACCAAAACAGTAAGCTAAAAGGAGAAAATAAATGCAGCATTGTGTGGTAATTCTTGGGGTTCTGACTCTTCGTTGCACACAAAGTAATCTAATTAAGTGGGCGAAAGCTTTAACTCACAGCCAGAATACATGGGGCACAGCCGCGACGCATCGTGTAGGTGGAGCAGCGTGGGATTTTTTTTACCTGCTGCATATACTATGCAGTCAGTGTACAGTGCAATTGCTTCCAGCTTCATTATGTGTGCATTGAGTTTTGCCAAGTGAAAATGCAGTTCGTTACAGAGGATTTGGAAACATATAGCTATTTTAAATGGTACTGAATTAAGTAACTGGATTGTTTTAACAAATTGATTTGACTGATTTATTTTAATTTGACATGTAAAAACATCCACAAGGTTGCTGTGCTTTGTCATATTGCTTCTGTTACAATGAGGTATGTATATTAATTTTTTATATTTAAACACATTGTACAATTTTTCTACACAGTTTTGTGTGGTTTTTACCTGCTGAAAGGCTTTGGAGCCACGTGTTGAGAAAAAAAACAAATAGACCAGCCATGTAAAAATAGAGAGGAGCCGCTTCAGTTACACTTCTGTGGTCAGCGTAGAAGCTTCAGTTGATTATAATGGAAGCGCTCTGCTGTGGGTATGCTGCAGCAGACGTGTCACCCTGCGTCCGTGTTAAGCCAAAAGTCGAGCTTTAACCATCTTAAGGTTTTTAATGATGCATTCCCTTCTCCTCCTCCTGCTCCTATGTGTCGACCAATACAAAGGCAGTAAGTGGTAAATTACAAGTTATAAGGAATAAATCCCAATTTCCTCCATTGCCATTTTTCTGTTTGTTTTGTCTGTATTCCCTGTTGCTTTTAGACATGTCACTGCTGAGTTTCATTCCTCACTCTTTCTACCAACTGTTGGTGACAGCACTTTTAAATCACATTAAAGGACAGCTTAAACGGACCCCATGTGAACCCACAAAATTCAAGCAATTTCAATATTTCTAACATTGTTTGGCCATGTTAGAATGTTGTTATATTTTTCTGGATGTGTTTTTTTCCCCACATCTTCTCTTTTGCATTCTGACATATGACTTACGCCAAATGTTCTCTTCTTGGAATCCATTTCCTGATAGGGAGAGAGAGCAGTCTGGCTGGCAAGATTGAAGAGAAGGGGGATTATCATGTCTTCTTATCACAGCTTAATAGTTTAATGAAAAAAAATTGAAGACTACTTGTCCCGAGTGGCGTAGTTAATGTGTCACAGTGGTAAACAGCACTTTGTGGGTTTGATTCTAGCAGGGACTTGCATTCCAGGCTTTCTTGGCTGTCAGGCCAACAATGGACACTGCAACATTTACTGGAATCCAAAGTGGAGAATTGCTTCTACAGAAAAAAACATTAGCATAATAAATATTTTCATCCCCATTTCCATCTGTTGTGTACTTCCCTGGACCGGCATGTGGGTAGTAGAGGAGTGACAGCGGGTGTCAAACAGTTCAATCAAAGGAGCAAAATGCTGCTACAACAACAGCATTTGGTGCTAAAGAACTGCTGTCATTGTTGACCTGTTAAACATCTGCTGTCCTCGTAATGACGGATAATTTCCATCTGAAAAATGTAAATCACAAAATGTTTTCACCGTTAAATGTCAGCACTCTAAATAATCTATATCAGTGATAGTTTCATTATGCCTACTACATGCTGATGCTGTCCATCTTTAGAACATTGTACAGCTTTCTGGTGGTAATTAGACATCAAGATTTATTAGAATATATACCCACAAGACAGAATGAAAATGTCGAGAATGCTGCAACTCATTAACAGTATTCTTCAGGGGGAACAAGCTTTGATTAGACTGTTCATTCCTTTAAGGCAAATCCAGTTGAACAAAGGCTTTCTGGTGCGTCTATGAAGCTGTGGATTTCACACTCTCATATTTTCCGCATTACAACACATGGATACAGCTTGCTGTTCTTTTGATGCACAATTACCGTAGTAACCACAGTAGGATTTCACATCTTGGTGAGTTACAGTTCACATAATGACTGTATTTGAACACTAGTTAAGCTAAAAATGTAAAAACAATATTTGGTTAAATGTGATTCTCTGTGATGAAGAATGCAGGATCGCTGAGATCACGTACTTTGGCAAATTAAATGTGAATCTGGTGCGACTGGAGCAAAAAATAATGTTACATTCTGTTTACAGAGAATGGCTGGAATGAGCAGATGACCAAACAATGAGCCAATTACAAGAGACGGGTGTTTTTGACAGTGTAAATTAACAAATGTAACTTCATAATTAACAACTTGATGGATCCATAGCCAGTCAAAGATTAACAGCTCTGGGAGGGGGGTTTAGACTGACAGTATGGGATTCAGCTCTACACTGCAATTATGTTTAGGCTGTTCCTGTTTAGGCTCATTGTGAATTGATGCCATGTAGAGAAAAAAACAATACTATGGATGCTAGGCATAGCTGCCACATTTGATAAGAAATGCATTCCTCTCAATGGGCACAGCTAAGCCTTATTGTGACCTATTTAAAACTTTTCTGAGATGCCGTATCAAGTCAGCTTCATTGTCATTCATCAGCTGAACCTCCCCTTGTCTTGTCTGTCTGGGCAAATCTTTCATTTTCCTCACCCCTTTCTTCTCAGGGAGGGTAATTCCATTTGGGAAGTGCATATTGTTGAGGAAAATCCTCATCCCTCAGCCAGTGAGCAATGAGCGAAGTGGTGATGAATACCTGGGCCATGAATACTAAATGATAGGTAATTAAAGGATACCTGAGGAATATTATCTTGGCTGGCACACCTGAGGAGGGATCCAGGCTGTACTGTCCATTACAGTGGAGAAGGGAGAAAGAGAGAGATTGAGTCAGAGAGCAAACCAGAAGGAGGCAGGCATGAGTGATGGCTGCTCCCTGAATCAGTCATTTGGGTTGAGAATCTGACGTTTGATTAAGTCTGACCTAGATATCACAGACAAGAAGTCATGGCCTCTTACATGCACTTCAGTGGAGAGTCGGAGTTTTTGAGTTTTATGAGTTTTCAGACTGAATAAGGTTGTTGTCCAAGTTTGTCTGTCTGCTGCATCTGTCTAGGTGATATTATAATCATTACACGGCAGCAGGGAAGGATTTGCAGCAAAATACACAACCAAAGATCTGAACCAAAACTGGTGGTGAATTTGACAGAATCATACATAATCTCATCTGTTCAATGCTGTCTTCTGGAAATCATGTTTATACAGTTTGACAGAAAAATATTGCTTTACATTTCTTTGATATTAACATAATGAGGAAACATTTTAATGAACGTATGTACCAGTCACAAAATGTTTTTCCAAAAAGTAAATTACAACACAACAAGATGTATTTGATTTCTTATACCTCACTGATGTGAGGCACTGTATGAATACACTTCCCATAGCAGAAAAAAAATTGCCTGTGACAGAGTCTCGCATTCAGGTCAGGTACCTGTGAGTACCCAGGGGGTGATGGTATTTAATCTTAATATTATTTCCAAGTTTGGTTCTGAGCAAAAAAAAGAAGACGTGGGTCGCATCCTGGGAATTGGATGATAAATAAATTAAAATAAAATGAGAATAATAATAACATAATTTAATGTTTTAACATTTTAATCCTCTGACTGCTGATTTTGTATGTCAGCTCTGCCTTTAGTGCCAGCTGGAATATGTGAGTGGCTTTAATCAGGTGTGTTAGTAACAGGCATGTTAACTATGAAGATATGCTGCATGAGAGTAAATAAAAAATATTCATTTAAATGGTATTTCCTGAATAACCTTTGTTTTAAAGAGGCAACAGATAGGATTCGTTTTTTTTTTTTGTTTTTTTTTAGCTTGACGCCACCTAGCGTCAGCGGTGTTGCTTGCACTGTCGCAAAGACCAAATTGACCTTGGGGATCAGAGATAATCAATAAAATGTAGGCTGTAAAGCCACAAGTATACCTCTATGTATATGTAGAATGAGACGGTGTGTGGACACTATACTAAATAAATGAGTAAAGATCAGATTATCAGATTTATCTGAAGAAAAAACAAATAGTAATGCAAATAATTATACCATAATGCACAGTACCAGTACAAACAACTCACAGTAAATTATACCAATATGCACAATATCAGTACAAACAACAGTAGACACGTAAGGGCTCACTATACATTATCCCGCTTAGAACATGGCTTACTACTAAAACATTCAAATGTTACAACTGGCATCAATATTATTAAACTGCTGGCAGAGTGTATTGACAGAGGAGAGGCGTTCACCAGACAAACGGGAGCGGAGGAGAGGAGTTTACTCCACTTCTCCCGGTCAGAGAGGCTGGGTGCCCAGTAGCTGCGAAGTCTGCCCTCACATTTATGGCAAGTGGCCGACATGATCTCCCTGCTCTCCAGGCCAGCTTGGGAGAGCTGTGTGGGCTAATGTTAACTGATTTTGATGCTCCTCAGTCTAAGGCCGTTGCAGTGAAGTGAAGTGTTCACTTAGCTGGGCATAACTTAGCTGGGCGATGTTGATAGCTGCCTCAGTGAGAAAAGAACAGAAGGAAGGGAGGAGGGTATCACTGTCCGAGGGCTGCCGTAGAATGGTAACGAGGATGTCAGCTGACCAACACTCACTACCCGGTCCCTGGTTGCGGTGATTTGCGATGCTGGCCAGCTAGGAATTAACTAGCAGCCAGTACAGTACAGTCCTCTCTCAGCTAGCTAACATTTAGCTGTGTTACTTTCTGATCCATTAGAAAGAAAGCTAGCTGGACATTGGTTTTGAAGCCTCTTTGGTCACCGAGCTCCCTCCATCTCTTGAACGCCTGACTGAGGTTTACTCTTGTTTTTCTTCTTCTTTTATCACTCTCCTTTTTGCTCTTCTTTGCCTCCTCTGACAGAGGAGCTTGTTTTCTTTTGCTAGGCCATATTTCACTTGTTTCCAAACTTTGTCCGTCTGCCATTGTGCTCGTGATTCAACTGTCTCATGCCCAGTTCCTCATAAGGACCAGCTCCAGTCCCTGATTGGCGGACCGACCAGTTTCGCAATACAATACGTTTCCTGCCGTAGAGATTTTTTCCACGAAATTTTGCCCCTGGTGGCAGAAGCTTATTACAAAGATTGCAAAGCCACTAAGTAACCTATGTAAACGCTGATAGTCTGATTTTACTGTGGCCACTACCCTGTGCAACCCACATTATTTTCATAATGATATATTTAGGAAAAGATGCTGTCTGTTGCCTCTTTAAAGTATGATATCTTAGTTTATCATGTATAAAGTGTCCCCACATTATCACTTACTATTTAAACAGCGAATGATAATAATGGGATGTGGGGTTTTAGGTTGGGCTGAGGATCTTGTGTCCACAGGTCGGATCAGGTTGCAGAACTAATTGGTCATATGTGTGGGTCAAAGGGTGGGTGTGATACTGCGGTAAATATTATCCATTATTCAGCAATTTTGTTTCCTTGAAATCCCTCTCGCCAAATTAAATAAGCAGGGTATGACTGTAACTTCAATGTTTGGTTTGTCAACTTGTGCAAGCCACTTTTTTCCTCAGTCACTATGAAACATTATGAAAGAAAATCTACCATCTTCAACACTATCTGAAATCTTCACATTGTGGTTACAGCCTGCTAAACACACAATATATATTACAATTTGCTAGGTGACAGCAATTAGTAACAAGAATCATGAAGACCAGCCGCTAACACTACCTCAAAGCCAGTGTTGGGCAGTAACGCGTTATTAGTAACGCGTTATAGTAACAGCGTTAGTTCCCTTTCGCTAAAACATTTTAGCCCTGAACAATAAATGATAGTGACTTCAGAGATGGTGAGAGACGTGTTTCATGAAGATGCTCTGGTAAGAATTGTTCATATACCTCTATCTGACTTGACTGTCAACCTGCTGGCCTCACCACAGTGCTGTAGCTAACGTTACATTAAGCGGTAGCGCTTCTGTAGATTTTTAGTCCCAGTAACATTCTATCCAGTGACGTGATATCCACTGTTATCCCATGAGGCTTTTGTTGTGGACAGACAATGTCTGCGGTGGGCGACAGACTCAACATCATCATGTAGCTCTACAAATGTTCTCTTTAGCTCATTTTCCATATTTGTATCCAAGTACCGTAGCTGTAAAACGTTTAGCTGCCTGACAGCGAGTGACTCCACTGAAGAAGACGGTTGCATGTTTCCTATACCGTTCAATTGTTTTGTCAAGTTGTAGTCTAACAGTCCCTTGGTTAAACTCCATCCGCTGTCGCTTAGGCGATGTAGCTACGAGCCAATACAGTTAGGAAATGTTTTGGGCTGCAGGGCTGAGTTTCCCAAAACATGATCCTTCCCCAGCGTCCCCACTCAGTCATCTACAACCAGGACATACTCAGAGTATAGATGACACTAGTGCGCGTGTGTCAAGGTCATGGCGTGATGGTGAGCCAAGACGAGAGTCCTAAGTCAAGTTTTTTTCGGGGGGGAAGTTTTCTCAGTAACGCATTACTTTTTGGTTTAAGTAACTGAGTTACTGAGTTACTTTTTAATCAAGTAACTAGTAACGGTAACTAGTTACTATTTTTCAGTAACTAGCACAACACTGCTCAAAGCACACTATTCCCAAACTTTTTCTTTGCAAAGGCAATAACTTAACCAAAGGCCTTTATTTAATAGTTAACCCCTGGCGGTTGGGGGGTTTAGTGCCTTGCTCAGGGGCACCTCGGCAGTGCCCAGGAGGTGAACTAGCACCTCTCCAGCTACCAGTCTACGTAGCCTACCTACCTCTGTCAATCTTCTCTTCTGAAACTTGGCAAAAAAACAAATTGACATATTGTCTAAAATGTCATACTTTTCCTTTAAAGGTCGACTGTGTAGGTTTTAGGGACATCTAGCAGCGAGGTTGCATATTGCAACAAATTGAAACTTATATGTATGCCAAGTGAGTAGGAGCTCTATGGAGGCTGACGCAAAAACTTGGATGGCCCTATCTATTTAGATGTGTCCATACTGGGCTACTGTACAACAACATGGTGGACTCCATGGGAGAGGACCCCCTTCCTAAGTCGCTATAAAAGGCTCATTCTGAGGTAATCAAAACACACATGATTCTTAGTTTCAGGTGACTGTAAACCAATGACAACATAGTAATGAATGTTTTATTACATTTCTGCCAAAATATCACCCTAAATCCCACACACTGGACCTTTAAGACAATATTAATGTTTCGTTTTAATCTAGTTACAGTCTGTCATAATTGAAAAAGATTGAACTGTGTCACATCTAAATTAATTTCTTATTAAATTGCAGATTAATTGAGTTGGCATGGAGCTTTTGCATATCATTACCAGCTGACTGGATTGCTCTTCCATAAGATTGTGAACCATGTAATCTTGATATGTATCATACATACACACCTCTACATCCAAATAAACTTAACATGCAGGTTTTAGCATTTTCTGTCATGGGTTTGCCATCACGCCATGTAATGGAGAACTGTGGGTTCATTTTTCCTGTATAAGTCCTCAGGTATTTTTTTGTCTCCGTAATCATTTTTCAAATATTGTAGATTTTAGCTTCATGAACAAAGTTTTGCAAACTGTGCTCTTCAGTTTCAGTGAGCTATCTTAAGACAGCCTGATGATTTGCAAATCTGCACATATTTCACATCAGATATGTGTCTTAACATGGAGTGCTGAGTCCAGACCTGCCTTTTTATATCCACCAAATTCTCCATGTCTGTGAAGCTGTAGCACTGTCTGAAATGTCCAGGTAACAAATCACGAAGAGGCTCTTGGGAGTACGCCCATTGACTTTTTGAGGCGTCTCACTGATATAACCTTGACATTAATGGGAGGTTTTCACATTCTCAATTCTTATGGGGCTCACCATAATCTGTTATAGAGGGGGCTGAGTTCCCTCCTGGGCCCTTCTGAAGTTTGAACCCTCGCAATAACCTTGTCTGGATGGGTTAGAGGGATGTAGCAGTCCATCCCTCTCACTCTCCTCTCAATGTTTACCAAACCCTCTCCACCCATCACAGAGCCCACATTTGCCGGCCCTCCAGAGAGCAACACACCAATTACTCCATGTGTATCTTGATTGAATAATAGGACTTTTAATTGTCTTGTCTTTCACAATTACGTCAAAGCCGTAACCTTTAATTAAGTGTCTGCCAATTATTTTATTCCCTTTTTTTGTTTGAGTGGATGAACGTAATTACTGTCACCTTGCTAAGTATGAGAAGTAATTAATCCTTTTTGATTTTACCAAATCCCATTTTTTTGGTCATTAGTTGGCCTTTTAATCCTCGAAAGATTATGAAGCTGTTTAATTATAGAAAATGGAAGTAGCTACTTGTTGTTTGTGCTGCATCAGCACAGTTTTTTTTCCCTAAGCATAGTTTTTTTTCTTTAAAATCATGTACCACTCATAATAGAAAAAAATCCTATGCTCTCCCTTGAAATCAATGTGATGCTGCAATTTCAGACTTTTCTGTAGAGTCGCTTGATCTATCATCTTAAGTTATACAGTCATCATACAGCATTAAAAGCACAGATATACCATAGATTTATCCTATTGTTCATTTCATTGCTGTTCTGTTGGTAGGGCAACAGTTTTGATCCCTGGGTACCTCCTATCACCTAATGCAACAAAAAACCTAGCAACAGGAAATACAAAGGGACCCATTTAAATTGTTTCAGTTGTCAAGTTCAAACACATTCTTTTAGCCTAAATGAAGTCATTTAAAGGAATTCTATACAATGTCCAGAGCACTGAAGTCACGCTACCTCTGTGTGTGCTGTGATCCAAGCTTTTCTATTCTGTGTTGTGGTAGAGTGTGCATCCCTTGCCCCCACTCCCAGTTAACACCATTAGCTCTGTCAGCACTGTAGTAGTTGTTGGCACTGTTCATGCTGTTAGCACCATTAGCCTCTTGCCGCCAGCTCAGCCAACCCCATGTTGAGAGCAGTGTGCAGACAACCTCTGAAACATAGATATAGCCTACTCTGAATATCATATAGATCTCAGCTGAAACTTGAAGGGGCACCCCAGCAATTCCACACAAACAGTTTTCTTGTCATAAGGAGCACTACTCTGCGGTGAAAACGGATGTATAATGTCTTTGAAAAATAACTCTGATCATAAAACAGAGGTTCATCTTGGATTTAGCTTGAGAATACAAATTTCCTACAGACAGCCTGTGCTAAGAACTAGCAGACGTGGGACCACAGACCAGTTTTTGTACTTGAACAAAATTGTCTTTGGTATCATTATTTTTCCAACTGATATGTAATGTAATGTTAGTTTTTCATAGTTCTCACTTGCAAGTTGATTGAATGCTGTCGGACTGATTCAAACAAACTGGATCTGCGTAATTACTGTTGACTTACTGGAACTGAATGTTAATGGTAATGAATTCGGGAAATGACTGATTCTTGAAACTACTTCTTAAATAATATACTATTTAATCTTTGGCCTTGGGAGAAGGTACAGAGTATTTTCAAGTCAAAAGACCCAAGTCCAAGTGAAGTCACAAGTCACTAGTGTTTAAGTCCAAGTTGAAATGCCAGTCTGTTGATTTTATCAAGTCGACTTTAAGTGATCAAATTTGTGATTTGAGTCTGAATCGAGTTCAAATCATGTGACTCCAGTCTACACTTCTACAAACTGTAAGTGTCGAGTTAAAAAAGACAATAACTTTTAAGAGGCAAGAAAGGTCTGATGAAATATACCACCCTGCTGCATTATGGGAAATGTAGGATTCAGTGTTTTTGGAACGTGATTCACATTAAGTACTCAAAATTAGATTTTTTGTGGCTTCAGCTGCTTTGATTTTTATCGTTCTTTTTAGAAATCTGTCTCTTTGGAGACAGAGGCCCCTAACTTTATGGGTGTGCAGTATTAAATTGGTGGACGACCCCTTTCAGTTTCTTATAAACAACAGCAAGCAAGTTGTCCATCCAAAAAAGCTGGAGTGAGGCATGCATAGTATCTGATGTCAAAGAAATGCCATGAAAATCATCCTCAAAGAAGCAGAAATAGAATATAGCAACGGGCAGTGAAGTGTTTGGGCACATGGGCTGCATGCTGGACTGGGTGCAGTGTGTGTCCTCTTTCAAAACCATTTATCAGACAAGGCCAGGTGGGTTGTGGACCCAGAATGTGGGCCATTGTTGTAGGCCATAGAAAACCTTGGGTGTCTGGGGGATCCCACCCCCCAGCCCAGGAGCTCTGTGTGGCTGCTATGTGAAGGCTCCAGCCCAGACCCAAACATGCATATTGTGCAGGTCTGAAAGGACACTATAATCCATCCCCATACGTGCCAGCACCCCCCTCTAACCTCTATTCATCCCTCGCTGTGTTCGCATCTCTCCAGAGTGCCTTTAACACTGCGCAATGCCATGCTGCTTCACACAAGTTAAAACGTGATGGAGAGCTGTCATTGTCCTTCTCTGTGGTCAAAACATGTGCTTCCCGACATGCAGCCGGTTTGTTATCTCATCCAGAGAGCGCACAAGCCACTGCAAATCAGTCTCTTTCTCTCTGTGGGTACGGAGGGCGCTGCTTTTTTTATCATTTCACATGTGTGCTGCTCAAAAGAATAGAATGCAAGCAGCGAGGATCACAGTGGCCTATACAGTCGTTGACATTGAGATTCAGGTCCAGCCACCCAACCAACAGTTGGCTGTTCCCCCATAAAATGGAAGTAGTATTTATGTTGTTTTTAGCCCCCCTGTTTTTTCCTCATTTGCTCCCCTCCCTGTCACTTCAGCCGCCTGGCTTTCTCTGTGATGAATCTCAATTATGCCAAGGTCACCTTTCATTGCGGTGATCTCTCTGCTGCTTTATTGGAACTGGCAGTACTTCCACACTATCATGGCCATGCTTATTGACAGCCACTTCCTCCTCCAAAACAAAACCGGCAAAAACAAAAAAAAAAAAGAAAAAAAATGCGGGAAAAGTTGCATCTCCTCTAATTTTGGCGGGCAGAATTGGCATGTCTACTCCAGGCTCTGCCTAATGGTCTGTAATCATTCTCTCTTTGTGCTATCCAGAAAGTGGGTGGAGGTGTTTGGGGGGCAGCTTATTCATATGTTCGTTTTACCACTGTAATTGGTTTCACATAAATATGATGCTAAATAGTTCTGTTGGATACACGCTGTGAAGAGACTCTTCTCAATCATCTCTGTGGAAATACCAAATTATTAAAATTGTTACAATGTGCCCAGGCAGTACCTTGGATTTAGAATAAGGGATATACTGTATCCAACTCCATCTTTTTATCAGCCTTCTTTTTGGAACCACTGAGCTCTTATCAAATTTATGTTGAAGGGCTACTACTGTTTTCAGCAGTAACCATGCCAACTGAATGATGGCATTTGCGAGGTCACATGTGATCATCTTGAATGAGGGAAATGAATGACATAGCGACACAGGCTAATTTGTTTGAGCATAAACAAGACTTGGAGTGTGTGTGTGTGGGTGGAGGCACCGCGATGACATCCACCATTCACATTTGATGAGGATGCTAGCACATGTAATTGTTGTTTCAATGCGGCATCTGTTGCTAAGGGGAAGCGGGATGTGTGGGGTGGGGGCTCGCAGAGAGATAGTTAGCCTCAGAATTGACAGTGACACGTTGATGAGCGCGAGTGCCGAGCGTGTTAGCTCAGCCAACTGGCCTTTGATGGTTCTCTGATATAACTCGTTAAACAAGCACTGGACCGTTTACCTCTGTGATGTATCTCATTTGTCCGTTCTCCACCGCCCACACATCCTCGCAAAGCTGTCTTTCTTCAAAGGCGTAAGATCTTAATAGAGCTACAAATATAAAGCTGTGTAGTCGTATTTCCTTCATGACTTGGCCATTCTTGGCATACTTGGATCTCTTAAGAAACTCTTAGAATATGAACATTCACTTTACATGAACAGATTTTATTTTTTTTTTTAAGTAAACACGACACTTCTGATAGCAATGTGCTGCACTTCATTTGCCGAGAGAGTCTATGATCACTCATTTCTCGTACCTAACTGCACTCAATGCATTCACAGAGTCGAAAAATGAATGTCATGAAACCCGTGCCCGTGTGGTGAACACTGATGCCATCTCTGGTCATTTCAGTTTAATATCTGTCTTAAGGTAACAGGTCTTAAAGTCACACAGAGCTAATAGAGGCCAGGGAATAGCATTCACTGTGTTCTATTGGGCCAATATAATAGCCTGGAATTGAACCTCATATTGGCCAGCTGGGACTGAGGACAGGATTAAGTTCTCTGTATTTTCCTCTGTCCAATAGTGCTTCATGATTTAAAAGAAAAAGCCTTATGCATGATGTGGATTGATGTGGGCACTGTGATAGGGAAACAGTGGAAATGTTTCACATCCTCATCAATGTCAACAAGTTCAACTTCATTTCCATGGCTGTCTTTCCCTAATATTTTTTTTTCATCACTTGGGGACGCTGAGCTGCTTGAGTCAGACACTTTTCACATTCAAGCAGTTGCACTTATTCCAAAAGAAACAGCTGCCGTATGCCTAAACCTGAAAAAAAAGAACATTGCAGTAAATGCCACAATGAAGAGATGGAATTGCCATTTATTGTCAGACAACTGATTTCAGGTTTCATTATACAGTGCAAACCCTTGCAGGGAGAAGAGAATGAATGGACTCACCTTCAAACATGCCACCGACTCTCTAAATGCCAAATACGCCCAAACCTCTCATGTCTAGATGAATGGCAAGCTCTAGGCAGAGTGAGTTTGCGTCTCCTGTCTTCCCCCCATAAAAAAGTCAGATACCCCATGAGAGACAGAGTCTGCCAGACTGATCACAGAGCTGCTGCTTTATCCAGAGAAAAACTGGGCTCTAAGAAGTTTGTGACAAAGTAGTTGTGGTATTTTATGATGTGGGTTCAGCTCACCTCCCTGAGGATTACCTACCCCTAAGAGTGGTATATAGCTCCATATGCCAAAGCGTTCCATATGGAAGACTTTCTTTGTCTTCTTTTTGCTTTACTTGGAGGAGCAGAGTGAGGTAAGTTCAGATTTAAAGACATGTCAATGACTCGGTGTCTGTTTAGTTTTCTTCTAGCAGTTCTTATAAAGTGGTAAGGAAAAAAAAAGTCCCAGTCTCGATTTAAATTATGTATAGTGTTGATATTGTTCAGTTTATTAGAGAAGCATCCACAGAGAAAAAAAATATGTTTAATATATTTGGACTTGACAGGACGTGGCTTCTTTGTCATATTTATGCCACAGTGACAGACAAGCAAGTAACTGTAATCAAATGGCAGGTGAACCGAATCAAAGGACGACGGTGTTTGTGGCAGTGTGCCATCCATGTTGGTGGTAAACACACACAACATCTCGAGAAAGCGAACAAGCAGGACGAGGCTCGCTGGCGAATGCTTTGATCGCCTTTCATTCGCTCTCGCCTCTCATCTCTTTGGGCTTTTGGGGAAATGCACTGTTTAATCCGCCGTATGTCGCAGAAGTTTATACAAGGTACTCCACAGAGTTTGGGGCCTCGCATTAGAAGGGGGAGAGGCGGTGGAAAAAAAGCATACATTTACACGGTTGAGTGGTGTAATCTTCATGAAATACCGGTAAATAGGGAGAGGAAGCCTAGTGGAGCCGTAGATTAATGCTGCTATCAAATGGCCTGGGACAAAGAAGGGGATGGCTAATGAGCTGGAAAAGGCAGGGCTGTTCACCGCGTTAAATGATACCGTAGCACCATCTCCCCACTGGCCGCCGCACTGCCATGTTCACACATTCTGATGTCGCTAACAGCAATGTAGGACAAATATTGGAAAATGTCATTTAAGCGAGAGCTACAATGACATGTTTGATATTTTAAAGATGGCTTCATCAAAGGCAGATTTCAGCGACACAAATACAGTTCTCTAATTTGACTCTCTCCCATATGCCTGAATCCCTCCCTGCCCAATCTCTGAGAGGTCATTTACTTCTTTTTCATCCCAAAAATTGCTTTCACATTTGGTCTGTTCCCTCTCCCTCACTCTCTCTCTCTGTCCCTTTATCTCTTCTTCCCTTTAAGTCCATTTTACTTCCTATCACTCCGTCTCTCTCTCTCTCTCTCTCTAGTTCCCATAGCCATGATATAATGAAAAACAGGGTTCTCTCTCTTGTCCATCTCCTTCCTGTGGTATCATCTCAAGCATGCTTGTAACCTCCCATGACTGTCGCCTAGGTGACAGGAAGAGCGAGATGAACTCTTGGGCTTAGATAAATTTCTTGGTCTGGCCTGCGGAGGCTGTATCAATTTTTGATGTTCTACTGCCTCACAGACACTTTTGCAGGCATTGTTTCATGTTTTATTTAGGCTTGTGTTAGAGCTAGGTTAAAGTTTCAGCAGACTACCGGCCCGAAAGTGTCTGGCGGCATGGAGGAAATATCACATTGGGGGCAATAGTGTCCTTTTATCAAGGGGTCAGAGAAAGAAGGGGAGAGGATATAAGGTGAAAATTATGTCTCGCATGTTCTCAAATCCGCCTGTGGTCTCACAGTGATGCTGCTGTTGCCAAAATGTCACACATACTTAGCTGACATCACCAAGCAGCCTCGGCTCTGCCTCACAATTAGAGAAATGGAGTAAAGCCTGCAACAGTTTTCCTCAAAAAGGCGTCAGAAAGAAGGCTGGGAAAATATCTCTCTATTTTGAATGCAGTCAAACATGCAAGCGTGCTCTAACCTCTTCAGGCATCGACATATTTATCTTACTTGAGCCAAGTGACAGTTGTCTCCACAGCCATTTCATTTTACACGCCACCACGAAAAGGAGGAAGGGAAAAAAAACTTGAATTAATCAAATGTGGAGGGTAGGCGAAGGAATGGGGGGTGAGGGTGTGCATTTGGGGTGGGAGGGGGGAGCGCTTTATATCCCCCAGTGATGCTGTGAATCAGAAGGGGTGGGTAAATAAATAAATGTGTTATGTATGACCAAGCGCACAGACAGGGCTCTGGGGCTACTAGCTGGTCCAGCCGCGATGCACTCAGACAAGTGAATAAATCAGCACACAATTAGGGCTTGTGATTTCATTTATGGTACCTACGAGCGCTCCGGTGGCAGATTCTGGCAGATGTCATTTCTAGCCAATTGATTTTGCTGCTGTCCCGAGGCCCGAGCAGTCATGGCCCCTCTATCCGGATTACAAATGGATGGCAAACACGAGCCAAATGGCTGTCCAGGCAATTTCTGCATGATAGGAGTAGAATAATGTAAGAGACCTCACTGGCACTGGAGGACACACACGAGTGGAGGCGCTGCCTAGGCTCGAAATAAATTGTAAACACATGCATGTAAGAACACAAGCAATTGTTTTGTGAAATTTCTTTCCAACATATTTACCCCATAAAAATGCATTTCCAGTCAAACATCAATCGTGAATTCTTTGAAGGTATATCCTGTGTGCCTTTTATGGTAAATCGTCTTCTGTTCATTATCCAGTCGTCAGTGGTGAATGTGCTTTCAAATATCCTTCAGCAAGAGCAGTAAAATTGTTTCTAAGCTACCATGAAATCCGTAAATGTCTTGGGTTTATGCATCTGTGATGTTTTCACTTATAGTCATGTAACAAAAAAAAACCTCTGCAGTGCAATCACGACACGCTGAACATTTGTCATCTCAATCATCCGAAGAGAGCGCTTGACCACTCACAATGCAAATTGACAATGTCATTTCAAAGCTGAAGTGAATGAAGACCATGCCCCTGGTCTGAAGCAGTTCATCAATCTGCCAACATCATCCTTTCTCTGCTTGCTGGCTCCATTTTGTTTTGCCCTTAAGTTTCAATTTACCTCTTCCTTTGCATGAAGAAGACTCCCTGCTAGTGTTCACCCTGTACTCTACCTGACAACAAAATTTCACTTAAAGCAGTAGGGATGTGATGAGGATGATGCTGTGGGTAAGGGTTTAGAGGTTTAGTGTTTTAGTGTATTTTTTAATGAGGATGACGCCATTTTAATTTTTTTCTTATTAGGTAGGTTGCCAGCTGTGCCATAAAAGGAAAATTGATGTGTTTAAATTTGAGGGCATGCAATAAAAACAAATGTATTTTTTTCCTAGTAATATAGGTAACCTTGGATATTTTACAGTAGGTACAGCAAATAAATGAAATGTTGTGACAGACAGTTGGGAACAACAGCTCTCTGTCCTCCCCTCCATCTTCTATAATTATACCACATCCACCGGCTTTATTAACAAATGAAAGATATGCATGACATGGCCTCGATGCTCCGTCTGAGAGGAGGCACTTTATTAGGAACTCACACATAAACAACCCAAACCCATTCTCACTGTTTTAGTCTGTGTCTCTGTCTCAAAGATACAACCATAAATTGCCTCTAACAAGGTCAAAGCCTAATGTTACAAACAGACATGGGACACACAGTATAAATAGAAGTTACCTGAATGTAACTCCAGTTCTATGCATAGCTCGCCATTAAAGCTGGGTTATTCAAGGCTTTTTAAAAAAGTGTGGGACATGCTCTTTGACCCCATGGGAGCTATGGGTTATGACACATGCCCAATGGACCTGAAACTTTGATTTTGGAGGATAACAGCAGATGGCGCCATAAATAAACGGATAGTGTCCTCTCAAGCGTTCTGTGGGCACACTCTTTTTTACACACATTTTATAGTTCTGCATTTAATCGACGCCGTAGCCTGACGTGCACCTCCCCAGAATTGTAACGACGCATTGCAGTGAGGCAGACCTCCTGTCTGTCGCTGTATACTGACACCATTTCCTGCAGTGGAAACGGAGCTTGTATTTACTTTAAGTTCACAGATAAGAAACAATAAATTGTGAAGACACTAAGGCCTCCATTAAAATAGCATTTTAAGTCTTTTGTGTGATTTATTCTTAAGGGATTTATACTTCGGGATTTATCCAGGTTTCATATGAGAAAAGGAAATCTCCGCTCGTTGCTGGGCTAAATTACACAATGTAAAATGTCATAGGCTTGTGCTAATAACGTTAGCATTTTGTATTTGTTCGGAAAACGTGTTTAGTGTGAGAGTTGTTTTGTCAGTTAACCTCGTGAGTTGTAATGGAGCCAAATTGTGTGCTGTTACCTTTGTTAAATGCTGCTGTTGTCCATGGTTTTATATGAGAAGAGGGAAAGATCGCTGGCTGCTAGGCTAATCAATACAATGTAAAATGCCATAGGCTTGCACTAATAACGTTAGCAGGTTGTATTTGTTTAAAAACCATGTTTAGTGCAGGACAGTTGTTTCATCAGTGAACCTTGTGAGTTGTAATGGAGCCAAATTGTGTGCTGTTACCTTTGTTAAATGTTGCAGTTGTCCCTGGTTTTATATAAGAAGATGAAAAGATCACTAGTTGCTAGGCTAATTTATACAATATAAAACGCCATAGGCTTGTGCTAATAGTGTTAACATGTTGTACTTAGGGTAAATAGGGTCTACGCAAAACCATAAATCCCCTCTTAGCCTCCCTGGGTTCGCTCAGCCTGGCATAACTTTTTGGGTAAGCTTAAATGGATGACATCCAATATACAATAGAATGTTTTTATATTTTTTAATTAAAGAGTTTTCAGTAATCACAGATATATATTTCTCACCCATAGCCCTCTAAATATATTCCGGTGTGTGGATGCCTTGGTGAAATGAATCAGTCATCCCTATGTTTTATGATAGTGTGCCTGCTATTGAGCCTTTCAGAAAGTGCAGACCAGAATATACTGTGAATGTTGTACCCCGATGATATGACTCCTTAAGGTTATTTTAGAGAGAACCACAACTAGTTCGCTATACAATAAAGATGGACGACATGTCAGCTTCCCAAAAGTGAAGCCAAATCATCTTGATTGCCTCCTGGTGGCTGGCTATAGTATAGGTCGTACACCCCACCCCCTCCATATTAGTGGTTTAGATAGGCTGTTCTCATACACTATTTGTGCGTTGTCCTACAAAAAGTAATGCACCCCTATTCACATATAACCGGTATGACCATGAGCCAGTAATTCATTCCCACGTAATGGAGAAGGCTTTTATCAAGTGACTAACGTGCTGACAAGGAGACCAGCATTCAGAACCATGTAAAACCAACTGAACTTGATGTTATTCTGAGGAAAGTCATCACAATGTTTCTTTTCCCTAAACCTACCTATAATATTTATGATATCAACGCTACTTTGTTGGATATCATACAGACCATTGTATGTGCATGTAGGTCATGTGTGTATGTGTGTTTTCAATATCAAACAACGTGTTGGGATGGGACATGGGCAGTATAAAAAGATAAAACTATATATTAAATACATTTTCCCAAAGATGGTTTCTTTCTCTGTAGGTAGTTCTTATCACACTGATGTATCTTCAAGTGTTCATTTTTCTGAGAAGTTTGGTTCTAAGTAGTTATTTGATTCTGTAAAAATGGGGTCTGATGTCATGATGGACAGCTGTGCGTTCCAGTTGGTGTGCTCATAGTCAGTGGCACTGCTCATAACCAATTGGATGGTGAGAACTTGATACTGCAGTGACTGCTACTGTGCAAACCCTGGCTTTAAATGACATCACCAGCGCAAGGGATCCAAGATATTTTGGCTTTGTTTTGTACAATGTATTTGTCCATCTTTATTTACAATCATTGGTTTGTATGAATGATTAGTGTTTATAGGTATCCCAAACAGTCACACTAGAAAGTGAGAATCTCTTGCACTCAATTGTTTAAAAAGTGCCATACACCTGGCCAATCGGGTCCATGTCATTGGTTCGACAGCCCATTGGTTCAACATCCCATTAGTCCGACTGTCCGCGGTGCTGAACGGCTTGCGGCGGGCGTATGGTGCGCCGCGACCACCTTGAGGCGGAGCAGGCTCACGGCTTATGTGTTTGTCACTTTCTTTTTCATTTTAACCCACACCATGATCTTTTCCTGACCCTAACCAAGTGGTTTTTGTGCCTAAACCTAACCAGACCTTAACCACAGGGCATCATGATGATTTCAGAACGGACTTCGGAACAATGAGTTTGATATGGTCGGAACAATGGGATGTCGAACCCATGGGCTGTCGGACCAGTGGGCAGTTCCCTGGCCAATCAACGAACAAAGTGGATGTGAAAGTTTGATTGTCTACATCTGAAAGGTGAAGGGGCAGTTGGGTTCTGAAGCCAGTCAACCATCCAGCAAGTAGTTCTAATAGAGTATACTGCTGCCTTTATACTGCTATTGGTTTTGCCGGAAGGGGCTCTACTTCTTCATCTTGAGAGAGATCAATCCATTCACCTATCGGTCATTAAGTCACAAACAGCTTTAGGCACCAGACTTTGATTTCCTTATTCACATCAACTGAATGAAAAGAGAAGAAACTGCCCCCATTCCAGGGCTGTTCCTTTCAGGGGTGACCCTTAGCTGAATTATATTTGACAGAAAAGAGAAAATGGAGATGGAGAGGCAAGGGAAAGACAGACACCCAACTCTGCTTTCCCCTTATCCACTCCACTTAAGTGAAGAAAAAAAGGTCACCCCATCTAAGATGTGGTCCCTGTTAGTGAGTCACAGAAGTGCAGCCTATCCTTCTTCAGCTCCTTCAGCAGTGGATGGCCCAGTCAGTCATACTTGTGGCAGGCACAGATACAGCACGCTTGCATCCCCTAAAGTTGACAGCAAATGTCTAAGACATCCAGGCCTAAGGCATCTGGCTCTGGAAGAGGTCTTTTGCTCTTCCCCAGTGTGTTTTCTTTCTTTGTAGACTATGCTAATTGTAAAATCACCAGAGTGTTTTTTTTTTTAATTTATTTTGTTTATATAGTGTTTTGTGCTTTGGTCCAGTGGTGACTGACATGGTCAAGGAAGCACTCCATGAAAGCACTGCCTGTGTGATCTCCTCAGGTAAGCTTAGCAGAAGTCAAACAGACAGCCATCATGGTATCCTGTTTGGGCACATCAGGCAGCCAACCATCAGGCTAGGGATGGCAGAAGGAAGGAGGTGGATCCTGACACTGTCTTTACAGTAACAGTAGGAACTTTGACAATACCCTCTTGACATAGTACAAAAAGGGCAGCTTCTGTGGACATGCATCTTTGCCTGCTGAAAGGGGTCAGGAGGTTGCTGCATGGGTAGCTGTAAAAGAGGGTGGCAGGATATTTCTGGTAAATTTGATGGTCATCTTTCCTGTTTCCTGCTCATATAACGTGCTGCTCTTTAAAATGCTGGTTGTGCCTCCCTAACTGCAAAGGCGCTGGAAGGACCAGACCGCCATCTTCCTGCAACAAGTTGGATGTGGTAGGAGTCAGTCTTCAAATATGCCAACTGAGGAAGCATAACCAAGTAAAGCCGTCCTGAACCTATACATGCAGGAGGGGCAGAGGATGGAATAGATCTTTTCCATAATGATTTCTTGCAGTGACACTGAAAGGTGACTGTCGTTCTCACTGAAGAGTGCTTGACAAGAATGTCATGACTGAAGTCAGCTACCTGAAAATGAAAGGAACAGATGTCAGATGAAGATGTGGGCTGGCTATTCATTTGCAAGTCACTAAAGGTTGAAGGCAAACAGAGTACCATACTGGTTATATCACTATGTGTTTCAACAAATCTACTTTTATGCACAAGTTTTAAGTATCACATCAGAAAAGCTGTATGGCAAAATTTGATAAAACCTCCTTATATTTTTTTTGCTCATGTGAGGTGGTTGTTGCTTTTGTTGAAAAAGAGCTGATGCGATGAATGGGATATGGAAACACCTCTGCAGAAAAAACTGTGACATAGTGAACATGTTACTCATGTGACTGATCAACTGTTTATGCCTGCAGTGTCTTCCCATGTATTAGAATCATTGCATACATTTGTCTTCATCTCTGGACAGCATGATACATGGCTAATACTAGCTGACACGAAGGAACAATTGAAACTTGCCAAACTGGAAGAAATTCTTGGAGCGCTCTTTCTTTTTCTGTCTTGTACAGTATATGGGTTAGATGGCTGAGGTGATTTGATTTGTTTCCGGTTTACAACCTCTACTTCTTCTGCTCTGTCTACTTGTGATTTACAGTAAACAGACTACATAAAGCATAGCCTATACTGCCAACTTCTAATAAAACAATGCTCTCTGGAGGCTAGTTTATTTGCACCAAACAAGTCGATGAAAACATTCACATTTCACTTCGTTTCATTTTTTGCAACATTTCAAAAGTTTGCTTCATATTAGCGTGAAAACTGAATGGAAACACGGCTACAGACATTTCTGTTGTATTACAGTGATAATCCGCTCATACGGCTCAAAATGCTTGGGACAGAATCACTCCAATGTAACTGCTATTTAGGGAATTTACTTATAGTAATCAAGTCATTTGCTTACAGTGTTGATTAGGGGTGTTTTCATACATGATAGCATATGTATAGCATATTGCTTTTTGTGTTTGTTTTCTTTAGTGCCACAGCATTTGTGATAGCTGGGGCCAGAGGCATTATCTTTTTGGGTTGTCCATCCGTCAATCAACGGGTCAAGGTTGCTGTGACCTTGCATCCATGTCATTATCATGAATACAATATCTCAAGAAGAGCTGGACAGAATTTCCTCAAATTTGGCACAAATGTCCACTTGGACTCAACAATGAACTGATTGTATTGTGCTGCTCAAAGGTCAATGTCAATGTGACCTTTCATCTGTCTTATTCTTGTGAATGCAATATCTCCAGAACACCTTTGGAAATGTCTCTAAATTTGACACAAACATCCACTTGGACTGAAGAATAAACTGATTAGAATTCTGTGGTCAGATGTCTATGGTCAAGGTCAGTATGACCTCACAAAATATGATTCACTGTGACGTCTAAGGTTCTGCATAAAACACTTTTCTGTCATATCTCAGGAGCAGAAGGGGAGATATTTGGTCATCCGTGTATTTACAGACATAAATGTAAACTGTGAGAGAAACTTCACTGGTGTGTGGAGACATACAACTTGGGGTGGTAATTCTAGTTTGTTTTTTTGTTTTTTTTGGTTTAACTTTACTGTCACTACTTGGCCTCACGTTGGCCCACCTGTTTCCAGCTGGTATCTGAGGCTGGTGCTGCGAGCAAGTTGAACACATAACGGGGAAAAGAAAGTCATTTTCACCCTTTAAAAATCTTAGTTCCCTTGAAGCCAAAAACTGGCTAATAAGATTGCAGCAGCAAATTGTGGTGTTCCTCAGGCTTCCTTGTGTAATCCACTCAAACAACAACAGAATCATGGCTGCTGGAGACAGAAAAGGAATGTCCACAGGGAAAACTCAAAGCCGCATTTGTAAAGTGGATTGATAATGCACAGTCACGTAATGCCCCTCATTGCTTTATATTCATGTAATAAATATACAAATGTCAATTAGATGATAATCTGCATGAGAAATTAAAGAAAAAAAATCATTGTAATAATCATCCACGTATAGTGTCAATTCAACCTGGACATATGTTATCACTATAAGAGGTTGCCGCTGTATTTATATTCTGAGCAAAGTTTCCTCTACTTAATTTCATCCAGTAACAAAAGAACAATTCAAACTTGATTCAATCTATTTTCATTTTTCTCTACAGTCAAAATAATTAGTGTAATTAGTTCTTAGACAGCAGAGCCATCTGACCAAATCAATGCCACAAAGGACTTACTGTGAAGTTCTACAATATTATATATCCACTTTTAATTCCATGGATGGATTACTGCATTAATAATATATCTCCTTGTTAGTGTTTCAAGTATATTTGAGCAGCAGGGAGTATTGGGAGATTCTCAGTGTGGGATGTGTTCATCATCAACATCAAATGCTTTTTCCCTTTCTTAATTTTAAAAACATAATTTGCAGTGCTTTTTTCCTGAAATTGCTTCAGGCAAAGTTGTTGAAACAGCATTTCTTAAGGTATCTATTAGAAGTTGGGGATAAAAGAAGCTGTGATGTCCAGATACAGCAAAGAAGCCTCATTGTGGGCAGCTTATTTTTAAAAACCTCAATTTAGCATTAATGTTTCCTAGATACTCTGCATGTTGTCATCTTCCCACAACTATTTTCTTTAGGCAGATCGAGACCTTCATTGACCTTTGGGCATTAAATCACAAGGGGCCCTTCCACTGTATAACAATGTGTCTTTTGTGGCCCTGCTGAGTAGATAACAGTTGATAAGTTTTATGAAAATAATGTTGTGTCATATTCACTACAATTGTCAATACATTCTGAAAGAGATACAAGACAGTCTGTGAAAAAAGTTATGTCCCACCCTCCCTCTTACTGCATCTAATGGCATTCGCTAGAATCAGACCATGGCATGGCAGCAACAACCAATCAGAGCCAAGGAGGCTCTAACGCAGCTGCCAATCATGTCAATTGCACGGCGAACTGTAATAAAACTGTCAAATTAGGCAGCGCTGATGAAGTATGAAACAGAATCTGTTACTGCACTGCCTATTTCTCACCTCAAATGTTTTCAGAAACATATTTTAGTGTAAATGTTAACAGTAAAATGAGAAAGCTGGTCCAACTGGTGCTGGGTACTCAGTTTAACTGTTTCCAACATGGCAGACGGGTCAGAAAAGTTCTCATTTTACAGCTTAACAGTACACCAAAATATGTTTCTGAAAACACTGGGGAGAAATAGGAAATGAAGCAACAGGATCTTGATTCATAATTGATCAGCCTAGTTTGACTGCAGCTATCAAGAAGTGAATGGAATGATTGACAGCTGCTTCAGAGACTCATTAATCAGTCAATTAATCAATCACAGGAAATTGTACAAGGTATAACTCCAGTGAAATCCGATCCCATCAACTCTTTTAACTTTTGCATTGTAATTTAGTCCTTTTTTGCATCTTCTTAAATTGTTAGCTGCTGCTTTATAATTGCCCATGTTTCTGGATGTTTTTTGGTTGTGGAATGATTTAACTGTCCACACATCCTGACCTCGACAGCCTTCTGGTCACTCCACCGGAACTCCAGCAGTAATCCACAGCAGGAATGGGACAACACTTCACAATCCCACTGACACACCAGTCCTTATTCACCATAAAGCACAAACCTCCGGTCCTTCTCTCACCAGAGTCCTTTACTCTGTCCGATTGGCATATTGAAAAAGAGTCACTGTCCAGGATATCCTGTTGGTAACTGATGCAGCATGGAGGTTGTCCAGTTTATTTTCCAATTAATGTACATTGGCTAGCAGGACACTAGATCAGCTGGTGCCCATCTTCTCCATCTCTCCTCAGTGTTTACTGATGTTTACATTTGAAAACCTCAGCCTGGATGGCAAGCAGCTAGCCACCTAGCTAGCTAGAAGTAAAAGAGAGAAGAGTTTACGAAGTGATGAGTTGATTTCCTCATCCCGATGAGTGACTATCAGCCACACGCAACCACCGTCCAAAGCTAACCACAAAAAGCACCATCAGCACACAACAAAGTAGATGTAAGAGCCTAAATTTAGCAAAAATTTAGCGGAGTTTACAGAGAGGTGACTAGAAAAGTCCACACTACAGGAAATAGAGAAGGCAGAGGAACATGATTTTGTCACAGATTATCCATCTCATTTAGTGTTGTGTAAATATAGTGACATTTGCAGCAAATATAAAAATATATATAAAAAGTTGTCTCTTCTAGACATAGGTTACTGGCTGTGGCAAATATTGTGCTGTCATGTGCCATTCAGCCATTTAACCATTGTGACACCCCTTTTGTTTTCTGTGTGAGTGGTCCTTTTCATTTCTATGACTGAGGCAGGCAATAGTCCATCAGTATGATCACTATCACCTGTGCTGGCTGTTCTTCGGGTGCTGGATTCAGTCATTCTCTCTCTCTCTCTCTCTCTCTCTCTCTCTCTCTCCCTCTCTCTCTCTCTCTATCTCTATCTCTCCTGAATTCCACCCTGTTTGCTTTTGCTGTGTTAAGTTGGTCTTCAGGTTTATCTCCCTTTTTCTTATGTAAAATAAACACATTTTCAGTTACAGCTGTGTGGTTTCCCCTCCTTTGTCCAGCCTTTGGCCGCATTCATGTGTTCCTTTAGTTATGAACCATATCTTAGTTTTCATAGCATGTATTTAATATTCATTTTCATGTCTGCAGGAAAGTGACAGAAGGTAACAGTATACTCAGGACTGCTAACTTTTATATGACCTATTTTCAAGCACGTACCATATGGGTATTTGCAGGTTAACCTGAAATATATATGTTGCATACAACAAAAATACACAATAAAAAGAGTTTTGATAAGTCTGGCACTTAAATTGCAGTTAAGGCAGCAAAAAGACAATTTCACACAGGCTGCACTAAATCATGCCATCACCACATGAATGGAGGGCAATTCACTTACAATTGTTCTGCAATTTGAGCAAAAGTCCACCATGTTATGATCTTTTTTTTTTCTTCCTTTTTTTATGAGAAGAATTACTTTTGTACACTTTGGACATAAATAAAAAAGACCAGCATGAAAAAGTATTCATAGTGTGTTGACTCTCTTGTCTGACACAACTGCTTCTCTCTATTTTCAGCTGAATTTACGAGAAAAAGGCAGTTGAACTAGCTTTGGTTAGCTCTGCAACGACTTCCAGCAAGACTCCTTTAAAGCCATGTTTTTTTCTCAGCAAAGCCCTTTTTAAACACTGTGCTTGCGAAGACTGATACTCAGGAAGAAAGAGCTAAATGGAAATGAAAACAACAGGCCTCTGGAAACAGTATGCCCCACATACAAGAGAGAAATAATGGCATAAAGCAGTGACATTGATAATGCAGAGAAAACATGTCCTGCTGAGTATGGATCTAGAGAGAGACACAGAGAAAAGAGAAAGGAAGGGAGAGAGCAAATCAGAAGGGGGTATTAAAATGGGGTTCTGGGTTTTATGATGTACACATGGAAACCTTAGTGGTTAGTTGCACTGGGGAATGACATTTACAGCTGGGGGAGAGAGAGCAGGTGAAGTTAACCACCACCCACTGGGCTTCTGCCCACAGCAGGGAGGTGAAGCGATGGGGTTTCCTGGTGGATGGGTCAAAAACGCAGTGAGTATGCTTAGGGTGGGTGCAGAGGTGTCCATCAGTGCAGTGACATTATATTCATGCATCTGATACGGTAAAGGTTTTGCAGTTGTATCACCCATCACCTTAACAACTACGCTGTGGGCCATTATGGAGGTTGACTGACATACTGGTATAACAGGGAGAATAAAACAAAAAGTGTTGTAATTAAAAAATGTTGCAAGCAAGTTTTACCATTGTAGCTATGGTGTGACACAATAAATCCACTTGTCCCAGCTCTTTGTAGTTTTTTACGACTCATTCAGACCTTGGTTCTGTTCTATTGGATCTCTCATTATGTATCACACATAAATCTTAATCAACCTATGATTTGTGATGTGATTTTGCAAGAAGAGGGTAAATGAAAAAGCAAAAGTCAGAAGTTGGAAGTGAGGCTGAGATTTGATAATGCAGAGTGAGAGACACTGAAATGAAGTGTGACAAGGCACTGTTGTTAGCTAGCTAACAAGGCCGTCTATTTTAACAGAGCTACCCAAGTTGATGTTGACATGTAACTACAAGCTGCTGTACAATATATGTTGATAAAAAGTGGATAAAGACTTCAAATCTCCATGTGTTTTTATGTAGGCTATTTGGATTTGAAAAAGCGATGCTTCAAATCAACCTTTGAAGTTGAGGCCAAGGCCCAGTTAAGTTGGATACAGCATTGGTGGCGTGACCCATTTTGTTTCTATGAAAGTTGCTCAGTGGCGCAACGTTCAATTGCTGCGTATAAAATTACCCAGATGATTGGCAATGCTTCTGCATCATTGGGCCCACAGAGGAGGCGCAGTAAAGACTTTGGCTAGCCAAGCCAGATACATGTGGCTCAGTGCTCAACACATTCTCACTCCAACCTCGTCACATAACGACATTTAATCATGGACCGTCCATGTCCAGATATGATGTGAAAGGTGCCCTTGGTGTGTAGGGTGTTGACGTATTGGGATGCCATGTCAAGTTATGCCCGTTACATGCATTGTCTTCTTTCAAAATACACTCCAGTTTTCACAGGAAATTTACAATTTACCATTTATTTAAACACACTACGCTGTGAATTGACTTTTTTTTTTTTCCAACAACAAAAGAACATGGTTAGGTTTAGGCAACAAAAGTATGTGGTTAGGTTTAGGAAAAAAGAACAGGGTTTGGCTTTACCCTACTCAAACTTTTGCCACCTTAACTTTTATCCTTGTTCCGCCATGTTTCCCCCTGATGGCAGTGATGGCACTGAGCACCTTTAAACTATAATGGCGTATAGCCGTGCATCATGCCAACGTTAAAGGAGGCCTTTTTTTGTAAGTGTCTGACGCAGCAAGTCACTGCCCAAGCACCAGATTTCAGCGACTTTGGGGTGAGACCGGTTTGCAGTGCTTCGCTTACTTGAATGGGGATAAAAGATTTTTCAAATGTTATCAGGCCAAATGAATCAAATGCTGATAGGATAATGAGTTACCCCGTCACAGTTGTGACGCTCAAAAATATCCACTGATTTACAGACATCTCTTTCACATTGTCAGTCTACGGGAAAAAATCTTTTTGGACCCAGTGGCATCACGTGACATACCCAGAAGTTGTAATTCCATGGTTTGGCCTCTATAAAAATTAGCTTCAAAGCCCTGCACACTTTCAGGGGGCCTGGTTAGATGAGCACCCATTGTGATTGCATACCAGAACATGAAAGGCCAATTACTAATCTGAGACAACACATTAGGGTTTGAACAGCACAGACAGCTCTCATGCCAAGGGAAGTCCTGCTGAGAGAAAATTAATTGTGAGGTGGCAATAAAAGGTACAGTAATGCAGAATTATTAAATTATTTCATTACTAATGTATTTTTTCAACAGTATGCATTTTATTTATTCAGGTATTTATATCAAACAGTCAGACTTGATCTAAGATACATATAAGTGTATAATTGAAGTATAATGGATAAATTAATTAATTGAACAGCATAATAGTGTTGGACTACTGGTAGCTTGTACTGAATTCTTGAAAATTAAGGAGAAATGCTATGGCATATTGTGAGCATTTATCAAAAATCATGAGCTGACAGCATAATTTATTTATTTTTAATTTCTAAACATATAAGCCTTTCTCAACACAAAAGTTGATCTGTATAAATAAATTCTTTATGTTTTCAAAAATAGATACCATGCAAAGTCGCATTTGTTATCATTATTGTTGTTTATATTTTTTAAAAAAATATATTAGTTATCCCTCACTTTTGTGTCAAAACCAACTGGTGTATTTGACAAGAACAAGACATCATGTACAGCTGTTCCATTGTCATTGCAGCAGCGGGAGTTAAAATTGGCTGCTTTATTTACTAATCACATTGTCAATTGTTGGTTTAATGTGCGGTATGGCTTGTGTGGGAAACATGACAAATAAAGTGGGTTGCAGGGTCACCATAATTTCAACATTTGCTTGCTAACAAATAGACAATAGTTAAACATAAAATCAGTCAAGTGCACTAATGTTTAAATGAGCAGGCTGTCAACATCAGCTCATGTCAGCATCATGTACTGTGTTATGTTCCCACTGGAAGGAAGTTGTAGGTTTAGAAATCAGAAGCTAGCAGCTACTGGTGCCTAATCACTAAGGTCCTCTGAGTGTTACATCACCTGAAAGCCCTCTACGCCTCCTGTTCTAAAGCCTTCAACAAAAACTGTCATGATGCATTCCTTGCGGAGCATGGCTGTGCACTCTTTCAAGACCACTGAGGCTACAAAATCTGCAGGTTTATTGAATATGTGACCAGAAAACAGATGGATACTTTGACCTTCAAAGCAAAATCAACTCCACAATGATGAACTGGTTGTTCAGCATCGACCCAAAATGTTTGCGTTGTCCTTCCTGAAAATAGTCCCAACAATATGTGTGGACAAGGACATGTTGTTTCAGCGGCACTGCAAGGTCTACTCAACTGCTCACAACAAAACTCCAACATTGATTCTACAAGCTGTGGCGGTCAAAACCCCTGTCGAATCATGGCGGGTGGCTCAAAGCTCGCCCATTAGACTCACGCTAAGACAGTGTACCATCTCCTAAGCAAGCTCTGGCTGATTTGTTAAGACAGAATTAGATTTCAAACAGAGTGGGAATAAATATGATTCTGTTCCCAGCAAGGCCCCAGTTGGTGCCTATGTGGTGCTGCAACCTTCTAATGGAAGCTTATCAGCTATAGCCAATGCCCTGCAAGGAGTCTGTGTAATACTGCTGTTTGCTCACAATCAGCATTGTGTTTAATAAATGTGGCTGAATATTAACTAATCTTTTGATCTCACTTTCATTAGGCCACCCCAAGTGAAGTGGATTCTTCTCAACAAATTAAGCCCCCCTTCGTCCCCGCCCACCAGCCCGCATCTTACACTCATGAGGGAAATGAGCAAGGACACAAATGCTCTTATTTAAAGATAACTGGTAAACTGCTTTAATTAGGCCTTGTTTTCAAAGCACCCAACTTTTCTTTTGGGAGGGATGTTATTATGTTCTCTCTCTATAGTGGTTGCCAGGCTACTTATTCAACTCCATTGACACAAACACCACAACCGCATACACACTTCCACAGAGCAGGTTTTTTTTTTTTTTTTTTTTTTTTTTACGCTGTGCCAGATTTACTCCTGTAGTATTTTAGAACGTGTCACATCGGACAGGATTGCTCCCACCGTTGGGAGTACTATTTCATTCAGTGATGACATGTGCCCAATTATTAGGTCCTCCACACAACCTCAAATGCTTCCCAGCCCACCTATGTCTCATCATAAACAAGCTACAGCGCCAATACTTACAGGATGATCAATGATTTTTCCCGAAAGGCCAATAACGCGCCACATTGTTAGTTACATTTTGATTACTGAGGCACTGTGCTGAAGTGTGTGTATTGCCTCTGTGTCACATATATCTTCTGACACACAGTCTATATTGTATACTGACTGTGCTGTATGAGAAGTCAGTCTGTCACTTCTGATCCTGTAATATCAACAGCTCTCTTAGGCATACATGAAACATGTAGAATTTGATTAGTCAATAACATGCCGGTGATTCCAGTGTTGCAGCTATACTGTGTTATATTTTCTATCAGAGCAATATAAGGACACATTTAGGTCATAACTAATCAACTTTTATTCTCCTGCCTCATTATACTATACCCTTAGCTCATAAACAAAGGACTGAATACATGCTCACCTGTTCACTCCCCCCATTAGGTCCGCATAATGCCTACTAATTATGTTTGCTCATCTATAAGCCTTAATTATGCTGGGAGCTGATAATTAGCTGGGCTAGAATAGGTGCATATGTTTCATCGCTATCAACCTGCCGGTAATAATGGCTATTCTCATCTCTAAGGAGACCCCAGGATTTTCCATGTAAGAACATTTTTAAGTGCATTAGCACTTACAGTAACAACATTGCTGTTTTTTTGACCAGTGTGAATAGTGTATTATAGGACCACAGCAGGGTGATAATTGGATGCCAGTGCAATAGCATACCCATGTACTATGCTACTATTCCAAGATTATTTGGCAGGGTTAGTGGCCTTAGAAATCTTATCTTCCGCATATCTTTTGACTAAGATTGATGGATCTTGGTGAAAACATATGTGAAAGGGTTTGGTGATATAAAAAAATATCAGCATTTGTTTGTCAATAGAAATTGTGGGAGAGGGTGAAGAATAGAAGGCTACTGATATATGGACTAAACCAAAACTGCATACATTTAGAATATGAATATGGAATATCATGTTCAATGTAATTTATATATGAAACAAAGATATTTACATGCCCAGGTAAAATCTGGTATTTTGTTGCTCGGTCTGGAAGAAGGAAAGTGGATTGTGTCACCTTAAGACCTTGAAGAAAATGAGTTTCATTTTGCTTCCTTTTGTCCTTTTTTACAGGGAACATCACAATGCTCTGTGTATGTGTCAGTGTAGTTGTTTACACATGGCCAATGCACAAAGAGTGAGTTGCCTGTTCACATACAAAATATTTAAATCAGCTAGTTATTCTGAGGGAAGCCTGAGGACGGAGGAAAAAGGGCCTTTTTCAGGATAAACATATGAGGCTTATAGCGATGCATCCTGTCTTCTGCTTTGGGCTGCAATTTATTTGAAGATTTACATATACATATGTTTTTTAGTGTAATTTCTTTGGCTTTGGTTTTTGGTTCATATATAGCAGTGTCTTGTCATCCTATTTGGAATGAGTTGAATGTTTAGTATGACATCAAACTACGGTATGATTGGGATTAGGGAAAGACTAAGATTACAGATAATATAAAGGCAAAACGTATTTGCAGCTCTGCAATGGGACCTAAACCCTGGTCTGATTGGTTGCTCACCCAATTACCACACCCTCATCACCTGCCTCACTATACTTCCTACACTGGCAATGAGCAGTGACACTGTATGTAAGTCCTGAAGTGGGGAACTGTGCAATATGGATATTGAATATGAATGCATGCTTAGCTGGAATGTTTGCATCCTACCCTCCTGCCAATGATCAGTGTTGATCTTAAACAAGTAAGTTGCCTAAACTTAACCAGTTCTGAACTATAAGGCCAAAAGATATGGGCTCATGTGTGTCATTTCAAACCATTCTCAATAACCAAGTCATTAAATACAGATACTACTACTGTCACGCCCACTGTTACACGTGATTAATATTGTGAACAGGGGTGTACTGTCAGGAGAGAAAACCAGGAAATGTTTGGGGCCCCCCAAGAGAATTTTGGGAAAAGGGGCCCCATTTTCCAGTGACTGCTATAAACTCCTTAAAACTTCCCATAAAGGCGACGTACAGTGCAACTCTACTGCCCCTCAAAAATAAATAAAATAAATGTATATGTTGCGTAACATAATGTGACATAAATACACATTGACACCAGTACGAAACTTTATGTTTAAATGTCATTGACTTTTTTTTCACAAGAGTCATGAACTGTGATCTACGAGATGAAAGTCTGGTTTTGTTGGACCCATCCACCTCCTCTCCCTTTCGCCCTACATGGGCTCTCTCACTCTGTATACTACGTCAGTTGCTCTCTGCATCAAGTATTGCCACGGATGGGTTTACACTGGAGTTACTTGAAATACCGGTGCGTCTCATAAAGACGCTGAGGGGTGCCATTGGTGCCAATATCACTCACTGAGAGGCATGACAAAGCTACAGTATTTGATGTCCTAGGAATGCAAACGGGCCAGCCATTTTTTAAGGTAATAACAAAAACACATATTCAAACTACTTCTGAGAAAGTCAGGAGAAAAAGTTTTCTTTGCTACTTTTTCAGCATAACTCAGAAAGATATTCTTTTTTTAATGCTGTGCTGTACATTACTGGCCTGTATTGTTTTGCAATTTTGCTTGTCTATAAGGAGCTCCATCTCCTTTGAGGGCCAGTGCATAAAGAAAATCACTCAGAGGCCCTCATAAGTATGAGCTGAATGAATAGCTTCAAGAAGTGTGCTTTCTTAATTAGGTATAAGGTGCTGTGCTGGGGGAGAGCTAAATATTCAGGTCTATGCTCCTTAAGGTCCCTGCTCTTCCTCTGGGAAGCCACAGCTGAGTGAAATGACGCAGATTCTTGAGCGGCTGCACATTCACACACTTTTCTAGGCCATCTATAATGCATTTACGGATTAAAATTGAAGGCACACTTGAGGACCTACTTGAGTGAGTGTATGTGTGTGCACGCACGTACACGTGCACAAACACATACACACACACACTTTTCTGTGCACACATGCAAAGAAACACACCTCACCTCCACCACCTGCCCCAACGACACACACTCAAATGTCTCTCCCTCAATCAGACGAACATGGACACCATCATATATGCAGCACACAGTCTACAGAGTGGCATTTCCCCCGCTCCCTTGCTGCTCAGGGCTTCCTGGCAAAGAGGAGGGTGGTCCAGGGTCAGCACCCCTGGGATAGGCAGGGTTGCTGGCCAAAGCTCAGCGGCTTAGATGGAGGTCATTATGGAGAGATAAGGGTGATGTTGGGGGGACTGGGAGGGACAGACTTAGTTAAAGGAGAAGGGTACAGAGCAGAAATGCCAGCAGACAACACTGGAAAATGAAATGACAACAAATGTCATCCAGGGGCGACCTGATCAGTTTCCCTCTGCTATTTAAAGGTATACTATGCAGGATTGTCAGTTACTTTTCGTAAACAAGCTCACCAGCAAAAGTGAAAGTGAAAGCCAAGCCCAGATTCATTTTCGATTGGCATTTCACCTCACTTTATTGTGTTTTTGGCACTGTGTGTCTTGGAAGCCTGCTGCTTATGGTCTGGCACTTGGTGGCTACCTTTTTACCTTTTTACAAAAATAAAGCAATGCTTTACAGTATTTTTTTCACATTTAGCAGTAACACAGTATTATATATAACATGTTATGATGAAGTAGCAGGGATAAGGACATGGGCTCCAGTGTTTTTTTTTTCCACGTCCCAGTGATCAGCACATCTGGTTGATGCCATTAGCATGCTGGATGGGTGTCAAGCAAGGCAGGAACATCATCAGCCTTCTTAAGGGGGATTTATACCTGTGCAGTAGACCCTATCATGGGGCCTACACTGTTGTGTGCATTTATACTTGTGTAGTGGTGTGTCTGTCACTCTGCAGTTACACATCCAAAGCATTCAGCGGCGGCAGGGTTTCTGTTAAAGGCCAATGTGTAATATTTGGCATGGTTTATTGTCAATCTGAATCTGAATCTGAATCTGAATATTCTACTATTATATATATACCCATTAATATGTTTATACAAGTGTATAATCGCTATAAAATAAAATTCGTTTGGTTTTCATAGCCTTATAATTATGCTTTTATATATATATATAGCAAGGGCCTTGCTTTAGAGAGATCGCCATCTTGCGCTGCCATGTATGTACGGCAGACCGAGCGGACAATCCAGCCAGCCAGAGAACGCGTTTCGCGTGTATAAATGAACCAACGAAGACAGCGGAAGGAAGGAAGAAGGAGGAGGAAACAGCAGAGAGTGTTAGTAGTTCGTCGATGGAGAGTAGTGAAAATTTTTTTTAATAATAAAGTTTGCGAATGGACCACACTTACCACGCAACAGGAGAGAATGAACCCGAACCGTCATCTGCGAAGTTTTTTTAGTTATAAAGTTTGCGAATGGACCACACATACCACGCAACAGGAGAGAATGAACCCGAATCGTCATCTGCGAGGAATAGAAGACGCAGCTTCACTCCTTGTGATGCACTCTCTGTGGCGCTTTTCCTCCTGATGATATATCTCCCCAACGATGGTAGCAGTAGCACCGAATCCCATTCTGTGCATTCAGCCTCTCTTCTCGCCCGCTCAGCATCAAACACATGGAGTTCCTCATCTGTATGCTCCAGCTCAAACAGGTATGGCTCTGGGTCTGTGTCTGCTACAAGAAACTCTTCAAAATCGCGTTCAAAGTCGTCCATTGCAGCTACTATAGTCCGGAGATATTGCTAGGCTAAATAAACAGCTGAGCTCTGTTTACCGGCTACGCTGTCAGTCAGTGTGCGGGCTGGAGATTGGTGGAGCAGAGAGGGGAGGGGGTGCCCACTTGGGATGGTAAACGAGTATGTGTGTAAAGTTATGAAGTGTGTCTGTTACGCTAGAAGAGTCAGAGTTTGGGACGGAGTCTTTTACCCCCTGGAGTGTTACCAGAGTTTCTGGAGTGCTCAAATAAACGGGCCTTTTTCCCGAACACTCCTCTGGTCTCCTGCTCGTGAGGGATTCATTACAATATCGTAACATGGCTTAGATTTCTAAATAAACATTCACCTCGTCGCTAGATAGATCTACTCCTGAAAAACTCATGCGCAAGGCTTTTTGTCCCTACGAAGCCACCGTCATTTACCCGATGGGAGGGGTGAGCGAGTGAGCCCTGCAATCTAGAATTTCACCACTGATGTCACTGTTTTCAACCCATTTTACACACTGGCCCTTTAAGTGCTGCAAAGTTAAGTTGATTCAAAACACAACCAAAAGTACACAAAGTACACCAATCGGCTTCACTTTAACTGGCAATTTTCACACACAAAGCACTTGCCAATTCGATGCCGAAGTATTAATCCCGCATTGTACACAACTCTCTCTCTCCATGAACCTGCGGGTGGGTCTTCCATCTCTGCTGTTTCATTTGCGCTTGTCATAGTGACTGACTCACACGCCAATCTGCTTATTGAACTAACTTCAGCATTTGTCTAATGTGTTTTATATGACAGGCCCACAAATATTTATCCCTGTCTCGTAACTTATCAGACTTTGACCCTCCACCGGCCCCTCTCTGTGTCCAAGGCTATTTGTTTATTTAAAAAGGTCTCAGCTATTTAATTGCTCAATATAATCACACCATATATAAGTGGGCGATCCTGACACAAAAGGCCCGTTTCCACTGAAGAAGTTCCTGGTACTATTTGGGGGGCAGGAACTACTACAGGAACGTCCTCTCGTTCGGCCCTCTCAACCGCCGTGTCTCCACTGAGAGAGCGGAGTACGAGGAAGGTTCCTGTAAAGTTACGGGCTCTGGATGTGACGTAATCATTGCGTGACCATTTACCGGGGTGACATAGGGAAGCCATTAGCTGTTAGCCCTTAGCGGTGTCTGTAATAACTCACTAAATGGCCCATGAAAAAAATATTTTTTCCAGCGGATGTCTTAGTTACAACATGATTGAGCTAACTGGAGTAGTTTCATGTCTTATCCGACAACGGGAGGCTTTTAACAGATGACGTCCTGATGTTAGCCTGCTGTTAGCTGTCCCTGTCAGCTGCAGCCACTGATGCGTTCTAGACATCGTGATTTCCCAAAACTGAATAAATACCACACATAGCAACACAAAACTGCTTTGCTAGCTCAATCATGTTGTAACTAAGATATCCGCTGGAAAGAATATTTTTTTCACGGGCCATTTAGTGAGTTTTTTTTACATGGTGGCGGAAGCTATATGAACGAGCTAACCCTCGTCTGCTGAGTTTTAAAAATGCCGGCTATTTTGTTGCTTTCTGTTGTCATCACATCCCTCCTTGAGTATATCCAATCAGCACCAAGTAATCCCCAAGCCCCAGCCAGGAGTCTTTCGGGGCCGTTCTGAGTACCTACCCCAAGGCACGGACTTGTTTAGCCCCCGTAAAAGTTCCGGAACTCTGTCCTTCGGGGGTGGTTCCTGCGGTGGAGACAGGCACCAACGGCCCCGGCCCCATAAAATTACCCTTAAGTTCCTGCGGTGGAAACGGGCCTAAAGTGGTAACCACTGCATGTACATGAATGAATGGGCCAGATCTGCACTCCAGAGGAGCCCCCTTATACAATATTGCCCACCACTGGATTTGTACGTTAATGAAATGCTATAAACTTAGCACAGGACTTGATCACCTGCTATGAAACAATGTTGCCCTCTCTCATTTTTTATTTTTATTATTACCATTACATAAAATTCTAATTTTATCATTTATAATTAAATATTTTTTGTGACAGTACTGCAACCAGTAACAGATTACTGCTGAAGAAGTTAAAGTAACTTATCACTTTCAAATAACGGTATGTTATGTAATACATTTTTAAGGTAACTTGCCAAACACTGTCACTTGGAGGAGTTCAAGCCCATAAACATCCCAAACATAGAAAAGTTAAAATAAAATAAGAAAACAGGCAGAGGGCAGAGTCTCTGCAGATAAATACACTGCCACACACTGAATGGGTCATAAGTGATGATTTATGAGGATTATTTCTGTATGAGTCTATATATTATTTTGTAGAAGAACCCTGCATAGTACAATGTATCCTTAACTGCCAACAGCTGAGCTACTGTAAAAATACTGCATCATACTGTGTTCACTCCCAAGTCAAACAAGTCAAGGTCATATGAACTAATTAAATAACCCAAAATAACTCAGTAAGACTTGATTATGTTGTTGTTTTTTAGTGCAAGGCTTCCCCTATTAGCCTCTTTCTCCCTCTTTCTCTCACTCTCTTTTTTCACAGGGCTTAAGCCAAAGTTACTTAAGCAGAAAACTCAGGTTCTTCGGCTCTGCCCATAGAGATTTAACTCAAACTATGAGATTATTGCCTCCAGTGCAGTCCTGCCTCTGAGAAATGTTTGTTGAACTAACTATTTGCTTCATATTGTCCCTTTTACTGTAGCTGCGTGTGACAATGATGCTGTTGCACATCATGTTACTTGGGGTAAAAATGTGTGCTAATTAACTGACATGTAAAAATATACATCATATTTTATTGTGTGTGGTAAACTGGAGACCCCGGGGCTGAAGAAAAGAAAATGGCTTCATGTTTACTTTCCTTTTTGCTAATGTGGCGAGCCAGCTGTCCAGGTGGATATTTTTTTGAATCCTCTCCTGTAAGTGATGTGAAAAATTAGCATACATGAGACAGACGAGTTTGATTTTGCTTTTGCTTCTTTTTTTTACATGTCCTAAAGGGAGGACCCTTGCCATAAATTGTGAAAAGCTCTTTACCAGATTGCACCAGCAAAAGCGCTCATCCTCATTTACACCTCATTTACACCTCATTTGTACACTGCCAAGAAACAACGACAGGATTCTTTTTTTTTCTTTTTTGAGTGTTTGTGTGGATTCTTGAAATGAACCAAACGTGAATAATTTCATTGTCTCTGTTCCTCATTCACACAGTAATGTGCACTGTGTCCACAAGAGACAAAGACCCTGTGTTTACTGAAACACAGAATTTGAGTTAACATACTGAGCTTCAGAAATGCAGCATCAAGTTGTTTTTGCTGGGTTTTATATATTATTTTTAGTTTAATTGTTCACATTGGTTGGGGGCACTGATTAATCCCAAGATGTCATTTATTAATACCATACACTCATGGGGTGATCCCACACATTCTTGTCAGGTCTTACCAACATGTTAGTGACCCTACATGTCTAAATATGCTGCACTAGGTACCTTTCCTTCATTAGCTTTTGACACTCAGGGACAGTGTGTCAATTTATGCTCATTACATGAATTGTGTCTTTTAAAAATAAACTTCCAGTCTCTTGTCAAAATAAACTGATGACATATTTTTTTTTATATAAAAAAAAAATCGTGTTTAGGTTTACTTCCATAGGTTTAGGCAACAAAAGCACATGGTTAGGGTTAGAAAAAAAACACATCATGGTTTGGCTTAAAATAAGTATGTTTATAATGTTACATTACATCACAGGTGTTGCAAGCGTAGTATGCTACACACAAAAGCACACTATTTTGTTATTAAAATAACTTGACTGCCACTGATGTACAGACGTGTCTTTCATGATTAAAGTCTATAGGGAAAAAGTCTTTTTGGGACCAGTGACATCACGTGACAGACACTGAAGTTTTGATTCCACTGTTTGGCCACTACAAGAACTGACTTCAAAGCCTGGCACATTTTCCAGGGGCCTGGTTTGATCCATCCACCTTATACAGACTTTCTTGCTTTTTATACTGTGGTAGTTCCCCAGAATGTCAAAATATGCCACAGCTAAAGGGTGCCTCAGTGTATGACTGTCTACTGCCAAGAGCCCCTGGCGGTATCTGACGAGTTGATACTGGGTTGGGTGATGTGCTCGCAGTCTGATGAAACACTGATACTTGTTCCCGTCTGTTGTCTGCATTGGGCAGCAACACCTAGTTGTGATACCATTTCCACACCAGCATTTGGTAAAGAATTTTCTACAAACTGAGCCTCAGTATTTAGTTTTGCACACAGTGGCAATGGTGGAAAAATCCAAACTTTTTTAATGTCTAATAATAATAACCAGTACTCATTTTGACAAGACTTAAAATAAATAAAAAGCAAGATTTCACAATAAGAAGCAGATAAAATAAAAGATTATTAAAATGTGCTTGTGTGTTTTTATCTCTGTGCTGTAAGGAGCTTTTTATATTGCATATTTTATTTAAGAGTGTGGTATTATTATTATTACTTTTTTTGTAACTGTTTTTATTGCGCAATTTTATTGCATGTCTTTGTTATTTTTATTTTCCATGTATTTGTTGGGCATATATTTGGTGCCCCTTTCTGACAGTAGACTTGGGGACTACACCTTTTAATTATTCACAATCACACTTGCATGAGATTACTTTGTATTGATAGACAGTGTGTTTGAGCTAATCACTGTGGAACCCGTGGCATTATGGGCCAATGGCAGGACTGAAACTCTGATTTGGATCCATTTAAGTCCTGTGCAGAGTATGGATGCCACTCAGAAGGCACAGTCATCACCATAGCGTCCTTTGGCAGCTTATGTTGGAGAGAATGTCCTCAGTAGCAAAATCTAGGGTTTTTAAACAGAGAAAAGTGGATGTTGGGTAGAATCCAAAACAAAATACTTGAAATGTTTGCTCACGCCATACAGCAAGAGATCATCTCTGAAACTCAACAATGTTATTTCTTTGATGGAACAACTGACATTACTGAATGTGAGCAATACTCATGCTGTTTATGTTTTTTTATTCAAATTTGACAGCACAGAACATGTTTGTTGGATTTTACAGTGTGTGTGACTCATCAGCAAAAAACGTTGTTATGCATCAAGGACATTTTTCTCAGTTTAAACTTTTGAATGTCTGCAAGGATATTGTCTTGACAGTACATCAGACATGTTTGGAATTTTGAGCAAAACTAAAAGCGGAGTGTCCAGGCTCCCTTAATGTCCTTTGTAGTCGCCGCATATTGGAGTTTGTTCTGCAAGAGGTAGTGAGAGAAAGGAGACATTGCAGACAAATACAAATTTAGTTCCAGGAGGTTTTGTTGTCATCTGAGAATCATCTAAAAGCAAAACTTAGTTCTTTTTGGCACATAAGAGGAGGTGTGCAAAGTACCGATGCCATACCCGACTGAATGGTGCTTCCACACCGCTGCCATGTCATTGCTGCATACGGGACACACAGACTGTAAAAGCACAGGAGCCCAAGTCTGCTAAGCAAAACTTGCACTGTCCATGCAGCCTTGGAGTGCATCCAAGTTGACTTGATAAAGCAGTTCCTGGACAAAAGTAACACCCGTGCAACCCGCAACAATTTTGAGGTGCCCCCTCATTACAGGAAGAGCAGAGCTCCAGCTACCCTCAGCCGCACGACAGAACCTGAACCTGTGCTGTCTGACTGACAAGAGGCACAGTGGAGGTGTCAATTCTTAGAAGTCAGGGACTTAGTTATAACAGAGCTAAGTCAAAGGTTTGACTGAAAGGGAATGAGAGTGATGCCAAAAGACAAAGCATTCTCATCAATGCTGCCAATCAAAACTTGTCGGGACTGAACAAAGTTCAACTTCCGAAAAAGATGGACAGATGATGCCTACAAATGCAGCTGACTTCACAAGAGGTTGCTGAATTTCTTTCAGTGTCAACTCCAAAAGCCAGAGGGCTATGTAAAGAAGCTGAGGCATTTGTTGATCTTTGTCTATCCATATCAGCTATGAAATTAGAAAGACCATTATCCCCCCCCTCAGACGAAAACTTGGCTGCAAAGAACCATGAGCCAGAAAAGGCCACATTCTGGATGATTGGATATACCATTCCTTGGTAGTGGCTTCATTTGCAGCACACCTGAATGAAAGGCCACGTTTGGTGCTTAAGTCCAGGTGAGATATGTTTTTTATGCGCTCCTTGAATATCGTCAATCACGCTATGAAAACTACAATGTCTACCTTTACCTGATGCTCTGCTTTTAGTCAGTTCACTAACTAGATGTAATTTGTCAATTTTTATTATGAAAAGTCAACTTGTTGCCATCTGAACCTGATGTGGAATTATAAACTACAGGCACAAAAATCAATTTTTGCTTTGTTTGTTTGCGGTAGCTGCAGCTTTTCAGATATATGAAATTATCCATAGTGATATTCACTTGCTATTCCGGCAAAGAACTTAAACCTCAGATTTCTGGAGTAGGGACATAATTTGTTGACTTTGAATGATGCTGGGACACACTGCCTACATCTACCTGTGCGTGACATCTACCTTGTTGGACTGTAGCATCTTGCACGCATGGGGTGTCCATGCAGATAGTGTGGTTTCTACTGCAGTGCTGCCCGCTAAAATACTGCCCTTCACCTCCTTTGACTTAAATCAATAAAGTATCTCTGATTTTGACTATTATATAACATAATTATAGCGTATGCAGGGTTTCTGCTATCACTTCTTGTAAGAAAGCTTCAAATGTAAGCCATGAAGGCATCTTATGCAGTGAGTTTTGTGCTTCATGTATGCGTGACTTACCGTGGCCAGCATAGTGGACGTTGCTATGATGCCGATGAACATCACCGTAGAGTCAGTATGATACAAGCATGAAAAGTAAAAGCTTTTTATAAAAAATAAAACAAGAAGCTGCTACAAAAAGTTGACCCAAACCATAAGAACAGGCAGGAGAGCACCATGTATGTATTTAGAGACCTGAATACAGCAGTGAAGGCCGGGCCCCGTTCATTCCCATAAAAGTTGCTCTGTGGCACATGAAGCCAAAAAAGCTCAATTTCTGTGGTATGGGGCCCACAGAGCATGTGCACAAGAGACTTACGGCCCCTGAGCATAGCCAAGTGCAGCAGAGCAGCCAACTTCTACCAGCTAAGTGGCTGACTTCTGGTTTAGTGCTCCGCTAACTTTAATTGGGAAAAAATGATTTAATCATGGGGCTCCTCTAGACTTTCAAAATGTCATCAGACCAAACAGATCAAATCCTGATAGTGAAACAAGTCATTGTGTGGGGGTTGTGATGCACAAAAAATGTATCCACTGATTTACAGATATCTCTTTCCTGATGTAAGTCTATGGAGAAAATGTTTTTTGGCTCCATCTCATCACATGACAGACCTGATCATTGTTTTTCCACTTTTGGCTGCTAAGTAAAACTGGATTCAAGCCCGGAGCTGTTCCTGGGGACCTGGGGGCCAGTATGCTAATGTTTATGAAACAGTAAGCTTGTGCTAATGTCACTTTATCAGAAGCCATGTGAACGTGCATTAGTACTATTAATGTAACACTAGTGGCAATGATGTCACTTTCCATTTTCTATGTTTTGCGGTTGTTAGATTACTGGTGTAAATGAGTGAAGGATTAATCTAGTCAGCTACAAAGTGTTGCCCTAGATGTCCACCAACATTATCACAGTGGCAGTGTTTTCTGACATTTTAGCTGGTTGTCTCAAGCCTTAGTGCTGGTCTCAATTTACGACCAGCACAAGATGGCAGCAGCCATATCCTTTCTTTATATATTGAATATGGTTTACACCAGCGCCACTAGGCGAGTATTTCAAGTTCATTTTATAGCTAAAAATAATTTGTAGCTCCTGAAAATATGGATAAAGATAGTAATAGTTACAGGCTTGATACAATTGCATTTCTAGTAGTCATGAAACAACAAAAACAAAAGCAAAACAGCTTAAACTTCAAATGAACCATATTCATAATAAATAGGGCAAAATAATTCAGATAATCGGCACTGATTAATCAGTCAGTGAGTAGTCTGTGTGTGCGTGTGTGAGACATTTGCACATACAACCAGCAGCAGTAGCAACCCACCATCCAACAATGGCACACTGTAAGAAAGGCGACTGACAGTATGTCAACAGTCACGGACGTAAAGGAGATGGACTCAGTAGGGACAGGGGGCTGTTGTCAGAGAATGCCACAGCAAGTGAACACATTGTCTGCAGACTGACTTGGCCAGCGGACTTCACTACAAGGCGATTGGCTGTTGAAA